>NC_090371.1:225099957-225399957 GCF_036365525.1 Heterodontus francisci
TAATAAAAGTAGAGCACATGGGATTGGGGGTAATATACTGGTATGGATTGAGAACTGTTTAACAGACTGTTCACAATTTACAAGTGATTTGGATGTAGGGACCAAATATAATATTTCTATATTTGCTGATGACACAAAAGTAGGTTGGAATTTAAGCTGTGAGGAGCATGCAAGGAGACTTCAAGGGGACTTGAACAGGCTAAGTGAATGGGCAAGAACATGGCAGATGGAATATAATATGAATAATGAAGTAGTTATCCACTTCGGTAGGGAAAAAAACAGAAAAAAAGGAGTATTTCTTAAATGGTGAGAAGTTTGAAAGCGTTGATGCCCAAAGCGACCTGATTGGCCTTGTTCATGAGTCACAAAATGCTAGCATGCAGGAGCAGCAAGCAATTAAGGCGACAAATGAAATGTTGGCCTTCACCACAAGGGGTTTTGAGTACAGGAGTAAAGAAGTCTTGCTGTAATTATATAGAGCCTTGGTGAAACTGCACCTGGAGTATTGTGTACAATTTTGGTATCCTTAACTACGGAAGGATTATACCTGCCATAGAGGGAGTGTAACGGAGATTCGCCAGACTAATCCCTGGGATGGCAGGATTGTCTTAAGAGGACAGACTGCATGAACTGGGCCTGTATTCTCTAAAATTTCGAAGAATGAGAGGTGATCTCATTGAAACTTACAACATTCTTACACGGTGTGACAGGATAGATGCAAATAGGATGTTTCCCCTGGTTAATGGGTCTAGAACCAGAGGACATAGTCTCAGAATAAGGGGTAGGCCATTTAAGACTGAGATAAGGAGGAGCTTCTTCACTCAGAGGGTGGTGAATCTTTGGAATTATCTACCTCAGAGAGCTGTGGAAGCTCAATCATTGAGCATGTTCAAGACAGAAATCAATGGATATCCGGAAATTGATGACCTTGTCATAAGGTATATGGGGATAGCACGGGAAAGAGGCATTGAGGTAGATGATCAGTCATGATCTAATTGAATGGCGCAGCAGACGCAACGGGCTGAATGGCCTACTCCTGCTCCTATGTTTGATTTAGTTTAGGGAACTGAAATGGGGAAATAACTGACAAGAATAGGAAAACAACTACAATACAGTTACATTCAATAAAAGAATAGAAAAAGATAATGATGAGTCAAAGGGGTTGAACCAGAAAAATTAGAAATTGAGACAGGCAAGAAGGGATCTGACTCAACTTAACCAGGAAGAAAAGTTAGCAAAAAAAGTCAGCAGATTAGCAGTGGGAAATCCTAAAATGAGATGTACAAAATATTTTTTAACTAGTATGCAAAGAGAGTTCTATGTATATATAGATTTAAATTAAAGTGAAACATAAAAAAGACACATATAAAATTAGGGCTAACAACATTAAACGAGCAATAAACAGGTAATAAAAATGGAACTAGCAAATGCCTTCAAGACACATATAACAAGTAAAATAGGATTCAGAACTGCTCAGGTTGAAGGTATGGCAGCAATATTAAATAATTTTACATCAGTATTTACAAATAATGGTAGAAGGAAGAATGTAGAGGTATTAAAAGGAGAGATAGACAGGCAGCCAAGAACAGGAAAAAGAAAAGGGAGAGGGAGAAGATGGAGAGATGACATAATAGCATACCTAGGAACCACGTGGGAGAGAAAAGCAAGGGATAGAGATAAATGGAAAAGGCATGAGGAGGGCTACATCCTACAGTGGATGGACACAGCCTAAATGTTGATTCTGATGATAGAGGGAGATACGGAATAACAGTCAGAGGAGAAAAGGGATGGCTCAAAAAGAATTAGCAGGACTCAAGGTGCATAAGTCACTGAGGCATGTTAGCATATACATTTGACGTTGAAAGAATTTAAAGGAGACAGAAGAGGCTTTAGGCACAATTTTTCAATACTTCTTACATATTTAAAGAAATCTGAATGCTTAGACTTCAGAATAGATGATTTAACATATTGTCAAAGAATGGATAGAAGGATAAATGCAACAACAATAAACCACTTAATTAGTCTAATATTTTTGTGGGCATACTCTTAGGATTCATAATTTTAGATAAAATTAGTAAGCATTTAGAAATGCATGGGTGAATCAAGGTCAGCCAGCAGAGCTGTGTTCTGGTATAAGCAAGTCATGTTTAACAAATGTAAAACTGCATGCCATAATCCCCAATTGATCCTTCAGACATTCTATGAGGTAAATAAACTACCATATACACAACGGAATAACTGAATTAACAAGCTAAAACCAAACGGTGTTAAAATTCACAGAAATTATTTACTTAAAATGTATTCATTTTAATTTAAATTTTCACTAATTTAAATCATCTTGTCCGACTGATCGGCATACCTTAAAATGACATTCTGGTACATCTTAACTACACAGCATGTAACATTTATACATGTCAAGAGGTACACCCACCCAATCCAACTTTCTTCCTTTTAACCACAGAGCTCAGTTGGCCTTGGAGTCAAAAGTTTGTGGGTTCAAGCTGTGCTGTAGCAGAGCTGTTGTATATAACATAACATTCAATTGACTACTCAGAGATTGTTCCATTGCTGATTAAACTTATGTCCTACCGGTCAGTTCTGGCGATTCAAGAAGTCGGGTGATGTTGCACAGATGGAAACTAGGCAGTCTTAGTGATGGATCCCAGAATAATTGGTCATTCGTTTTATTACTAATGATGGAGCTTGTTGCCACATTTGTTTATAAACTCTGTATTTCAAAGTATTATACTGTAAGTGAAGTGCTTTAAGACATTTGAGATATGGCTGAATCTTGTGGTCTGGCCGCCGGGCGGCCAGCATGCACGGGCCGCGCACCGCCACACTGCCGCAATCTTGAGCCCGGCAGCTCATCGTCATATGCAGTGTGGCTGTTGCCACCCTCCCGAATCACGTGGCGAAGGTGGCCTCAGCGACACTGTTAACGGCATCAACTGTTTCTGCTCAGGTGCTGGTGCCATTTTTAAAGGGCTGCCAGCCTGCAAGGAACCTGCAGAGTTGCCCCTGTCCCCCCCACCAACTACACCACCAATGCAGAGTAGACCCCCTTCTCCCCACCCCCCCACCAGAACTACACCACCAATGCAGAGTTCCCCCCTTTCCCTGCCCCACTAGATTACAAATGTAGTGTTCACCCTTACTCCCCACCTCCCCCACTACACTACAAATGCAGAAATGCCCTTGCTCCACCTCGGTGGCGCCAGCTTTCCCTGGACAATAAAGTGAAGGCGCATAAGTCCCGCGCATCTTGCTGAAGATCCGGAACTACAGGCAAGATCGCACTGGTTTTCATTTTAATGAATGTAAACAGGTAATTTAAATATTGTTATGAAAATGCTTCTTTTTTTTTCTTTTGAGGATTTGTATTTTAGAATCATGGACATTGGTTTATTTGGGAAAACTGAAATGACTCCATGGATTTTTTTTTTTACAAGTTCACTGAAAAGACACTTGAGATGTTGTATTTGAAAACAACTTTTACTGGATATCATATGCCTTATGCTGCTTTCACATGCGTTCAAATCCTCTGAAGAAGGAATTTTCCTCCACACAAGATCAGGGGGCAGGTTGTTCAACCTTGCCCGTCTAAGAGCGAAGTCCAAAGTACGGAAAGTCCTCATCAGAGAACTCCTCTTTGCTGACGATGCTGCTTTAACATCTCACACTGAAGAATGCCTGCAGAGTCTCATCGACAGGTTTGCGTCTGCCTGCAATGAATTTGGCCTAACCATCAGCCTCAAGAAAATGAACATCATGGGGCAGGATGTCAGAAATGCTCCATCCATCAATATTGGCGACCACGCTCTGGAAGTGGTTCAAGAGTTCACCTACCTAGGCTCAACTATCACCAGTAACCTGTCTCTAGATGCAGAAATCAACAAGCGCATGGGTAAGGCTTCCACTGCTATGTCCAGACTGGCCAAGAGAGTGTGGGAAAATGGCGCACTGACACGGAACACAAAAGTCCGAGTGTATCAGGCCTGTGTCCTCAGTACCTTGCTCTACGGCAGCGAGGCCTGGACAACGTATGCCAGCCAAGAGCAACGTCTCAATTCATTCCATCTTCGCTGCCTTCGGAGAATACTTGGCATCAGGTGGCAGGACTATATCTCCAACACAGAAGTCCTTGAAGCGGCCAACATCCCCAGCTTATACACACTACTGAGTCAGCGGCGCTTGAGATGGCTTGGCCATGTGAGCCGCATGGAAGATGGCAGGATCCCCAAAGACACATTGTACAGCGAGCTCGCCACTGGTATCAGACCCACCGGCCGTCCATGTCTCCGTTATAAAGACGTCTGCAAACGCGACATGAAATCGTGTGACATTGATCACAAGTCGTGGGAGTCAGTTGCCAGCATTCGCCAGAGCTGGCGGGCAGCCATAAAGACAGGGCTAAATTGTGGCGAGTCGAAGAGACTTAGTAGTTGGCAGGAAAAAAGACAGAGGCGCAAGGGGAGAGCCAACTGTGCAACAGCCCCAACAAACAAATTTCTCTGCAGCACCTGTGGAAGAGCCTGTCACTCCAGAATTGGCCTTTATAGCCACTCCAGGCGCTGCTTCACAAACCACTGACCACCTCCAGGCGCGTATCCATTGTCTCTCGAGATAAGGAGGCCCAAAAGAAAGATAAATAAACAACAGAAAACTTGGTGACCTTGGGGAGATGTTTACAAAGAAGTGACATGTTACGATTAATGACGGTCAGGAGTGGGTTCCTGCTTCTGAGATGTTGTTTTGGTTCTGTTGGTGGGTATGGACTGAGTTTGAAAGGAATTGGAGATCAACCTGACAAGAGAGAAGCACCCAACTTGCCTCCTTCCTCTTGTCTCTGTGAAATGCTGCGTATCGAGTGCGTGGGAGCTCAAACCCCTGAAGCTACGTTTCTCCTGAGGAGCTCTGAGGAAAGATGCCAGATTAACTCTCGACGCCACCTGAAAAGAACTGCTCTAGAAAAGATCCCAGTGGCCCATCTGTGTGTTCTCAGACGCCATTTTGGGACACAACATATCTCACCTGTTTTCTTCAAGATTTAACAAGTATTTGGCCAAAGGATTTGCTTCTTGTCTGTTTTTTTTATAAAAAGTTCTGCAGAGAAAATTTTTTTTTCTCTTTAACCAGTGTGTCTGGGGGACATTTCAAAAGCTAACTTTCATATTTCAATCTGTGTGTTAATGCTTTGCTTCATTTCTGGAGAAGTCTAATTTGATAATAAACTGATACTTTGTTATTTAATAAAGAAACCTGGTTGGTGTATTTTATTCTGGGATTAAGAGTAGAGTATATGATTGACCGCATCGGTAACTAGGTAAACATTTAAATACATGTTGTGACCTGTGGGGAAGTGGTACTAGAAAAGACTGTACACTCCTCCCGTCTCAGTCAAAACATATAATTGGGGGCTCTGTGCAAAATAACTCGAAGCCAGAGACATGCAATTCTAAGTGAGGTAATAATAATTGAAAACGGAAAAAGGAAACACCAGGTTTCTTGTGCATTAGAGTAAAATTTACACTACTGGAATGTCTTTGTCAGTTGCTACGACCTTTCTAGGGAAGGAGGATTTATCCCTGAGTGATCTGACCAACATAACCAAGGTGAGGCTAAAGGAATTCGCAGAAATGTTGACAGAGTTAAAACCAGGAGCTAAGAAAGCAGACATCTTTAAAGTAATATCACAGCATTTGGAATTGGAAGAAAAAGGCGATCCAGGTGGTAGTTCAGTTGAATTATGTAGGATTCAGTTGAAACTGGAAACGCAAAGACTTGAACCTGAACAGGAAAAATAAATAAAACAAACTACAATTTTAAAGGGAGCAAGCAGAGCAGCAGGAAAGAGAGAGAGAGAGAGAGAGAGAGAGAGAGAGAGAGAGAGAGAGAGAAGGAAGGGAATTCAAATTTTAAAAGCAGGAACAAAGACAAAGGGGTGGTCTTCACTCCCGTGAAAATTTTGGTGAGGCAAGAACTGGCCCGAGCCCAGGACCCAGTTGAGAGCTGTTTAAATTTGTGTAAGCCCTCCCAAAGTTTGAGGAAAGGGACAGAGAGGTATTTTTCATTTCTTTTGAAAAGATAGCCAGACAAATGAAGTGGCCGAAGAACAGCAGGTTGATGGGCAGAGCTCATGAACTTTATGCCATGCTTTCTGAGGAGGCTTCTGCAGATTATGAGATGGCAAAAAAAGGCTATTTTCGCTGCTTATGAGTTAGTCCCTGAAGCTTACCGGCAGAAATTTCAGAACTTCGGGAGACAGCCCGAGCAGACTTATATAGAATTTGAGAAGGTAAAGCAAATTAATTTTAATCATTGGATGTGGGCACTAAAGGTAGAGGCCACGTATGAGACCCTTAAGGAAATAATTCTCCTGGAAGAATTTAAAAATTGACTCCCACGTAGAGAACCAGAAGGTTTCAACAGCCAGACAGGCAGCTGAAATCGCTGATGATTACGAGCTTCTTTACAAGCCGAAACCCTTTGTCCGTCAATCCACAAACCAGAGAAGGACAGAAGGTGGGAGGGTGAAAGGAAGGCAAGTAGCTAGGGACAAGAAGGGACAGCTGGGAACGCCCGGGATTTCCTCCACAGGTCAGAAAGGAAGATGCTGAGGGTGGAAGTGAGGTCCAGAAGCCTAAGTGCTAACATTGCCACAAGATGGGACACTTCAAGCAGAATGCAATGGAAGTTGCAGGGTAAACCCATGGGACATATTGTGTTACTCTAAGCCAATGTAGAGAAAGGGGCCCTGGCCGAGAGTACGACAGATCAGGCTGTAGCTCTGACTGCAGCTGTGAGGCCAAGTACAAAAGCCACTGTGAGTGCGGGGAACATAAACCAGATACCTGAGTTATAAGGAATTCTTGTCAAAAGGAAAAGTAACTCCTTATCCCTCAAGTGAGACAGGTAAACCAACAGTTATACTTAGGGATACAGGAACCACCCAAACTCTTAGGCTGGGCAAAGGTATAACTTTTCCACCAGAGTGCACACTGAATGCAAAGGTTTTAGTGAATGGTAATGGTGGGGAGTAAATATCCGTACCTTTGTATTGGGCGCACATGGAGTGTCATCTAATATCTGAAACGGTAACTGCAGGAATTATCCATAGTTTGCCTGTAGACAGAGTTGACCTACTTCTGGGGAATGATTTGGCCAGAGCGAAGGTAGTAGCTTCTCCAGTCATCATGGAAAGATCGAGTGAAGTCAAAGAGATAGAACAGTTACAGGGAAAGGTTCCAGAAATTCTTCCTTCATGTGTAGTGTCCCAAGCAATGGCTAAACAAGTTACATTATCGGAGGTCAAATTGGCACCACAGACAGATAGTCGAATATCTGAAACTTTATTTGGGGATTTAGATAATCCAAAGGAAATGTTTAATAAGTCTTCTCTGATCAAAGCTCAGCAAGCTGATCCAGAAAAAAAGTGAAAAAGTGGCACAATCAGCTCTAACTGAAGCTGAAGCAAAGGGAGTTCGAGAAGGCTACTATACTAAAAATGGAATTCTGCTGAGGAAGCGGAGACCTCTGCACAGACCTGCGGACGAAGAATGGACAGTTGTTCACCAGATAGTGGTACACCCAAGTAGAATCGGGAAATATTAAGGATGAAATTCCTACGGCGGGACATGTACGGATCCAGAAGACCCAATCAAGTATAAGTTGACATTTTCACTGGCCAGGTGTTTACAAGGACATGCTGCAATTTTGTAAAACGTGCCATATGTGCCAGATTGTGGAAAAACCGCAATATGCCATAAAACCGGCACCTCTAATTCTGATACCAGTTTTTGGGGAACCATTTAGTAGGGTGTTGGCAGACTGTGTATGAACGTTGCCTGAAAACAAAAGACAGACACCAATATATACTCACTATCATGGATATAGCTATTTGGTTCCCAGAGGCCATTCCCTTGAACACAATTTCTGCTAGGGTAGTGATAGAGAAGTTAACCCAGTTCTTCACTAGATATGGATTATCAATTCAGATTCAGTCAGATCAAGGTTCCAATTTTATATCTAAAATTTTCCAGGATGTAATGGGTAATTTGAGTACAACACAGTTAATGTCCTCAGCTTACCACCCACAGACACAAGGGGCTTTAGAAAGGTACCATCAGACCCTCAAAACAATCATCAGGGCTAGAATTTCTTTTGTTTACCACTAGGGATTCACCGAACAAGTCTACCAATTTTAGTCCTTTTGAATTAGTTTATGGACATGAGGTAACAAGTCCTCTAAAACTAATTAAAGAAAGGTTTTCAGAACAGAGTGACAAATCTTCTGCAATAGATTATGTATCCGTGCTCTGGGAGCAGCTAATAAGAGCTGCAAAGTCGATCAGGAACACATAAAAGCTTCGCTAACAACCATGAAGAAATGGGCAGATAAGCATGCCAAGACCCGAACATTTCAATTAGGGCATGAGGTGTAAATATTACTGCCTTTACAGGGTGAACCACTGAAGGCACGCTTCAATGGTCCATATAAAGTGGCCAAAAGAATTGGTCAAGCAAACTACCTGACTGACAGCCCAGATTGCCGGAAAATGAATCAGCTGTGCCATATCAAATGTTGAAACAATATCATCGCCAGGAGCAGGATAAGCAAGCACGGGTACGTCAGGTAGTAGGGACAGTGGAGGATGAAAGGGATAGTGAGGATGAGGCAGAAGGCGACCCGGACAATTCTCAAATTGAACCTCCTACTATCCGGTTAGCTGATACTGAATTGTTGGGGAGATTAGACACTATGGTTTCACATTCAGATGCAGAACAAAAAGACCAAACCAGGAGGTGAATAGATGTGTAGATGAGGGTAAAGTAGTTGATGTAGTCTACATGGACTTCAGTAAGGCTTTTGATAAGGTCCCGCATGGAAGATTGGTTAAGGTGGTAAGAGCCAATGGGATCCAGGGCAATTTGGCAAATTGGATCCAAAATTGGCTTAGTGGCAGGAGGCAGAGGGTGATGGTCAAGGGTTGTTTTTGCAAGTGGAAGCCTGTAACCAGTGGTGTACCGCAGGGATCGGTGCCGGGACCCTTGCTGTTTGTAGTGTACATTAGTGATTTAGACGTGAATATAGGAGGCATGATCAGTAAGTTTGCAGATGACACAAAAATTGGTGGTGTCGTAAATAGTGAGGAGGAAAGCCTTAGATTACAGGACGATACAGATGGGCTGGTAAGATGGGCAAAGCAGCGGCAAATGGAATTTAATCCTGAGAACTGTGAGGTGATTCATTTTGGGAGGACTAACAAGGCAAGGGAATATACAATGGATGGTAGGACCAGAGGAACTACAGAGAGTCAGAGGGACCTTGGTGTACTTGCCCATAGATCACTGAAGGCAGCAGCACAGGTAGATAAGGTGGTTAGGAAGGCATATAGGATACTTGTATTCTATGCCTGGGCTCATAAAGGCAAGAGCAGGGAGGTTATGATGGAGCTGTGTAAAATACTAGTTAGGCCACAGCTGGAGTAGTGTACAGCTCTATAGGAAGGATTTGATTGCACTGGAGAGGGTGCACAGGAGATTCACCAGGATGTTGTCTGGGCTGGAGCATTTCAGCTATGAAGAGAGATTGGATAGGCTAGGGTTGTTTTCCTTAGAGTGGAGAAGGCTGAGGGGAGACCTGATTGAGGGATACAAAATTATGAGGGGCATTGATAGGATAGATAGGAAGAAACTTTTTCCCTTAGTGGAGGTGTCAATAACCAGGGGGCATAGATTTAAGGTAAGGGGCAGGAGGTTTGGAGGGGATTTGAGGGAAAAAAATTTCACCCAGTGGGTGGTTGGAATCTGGAACACACTACCTGAAGGGGTGGTAGAGACAGGAACCCTCACAACATTTAAGAACTATTTAGATGAGCATTTGAAATGCCATAGCATACAAGGCTTTGGGCCAAGTCCTGGAAAATGGGATTAGAATAGATGGCTGGCACAGACACAATAGGCAGAAGGGCCTTTTTCTGTGCCTATAACGTTATGACTCTATGACTAAGGCTACTCACAGCATTTAAAGGAGTCTGTAGGGATAAACCAGAATGTACAACCTTAGTCACACATGATGTGGATGTCGGGGAACCCTCGCCCATAAAACAGCATATTTATCACTTAAGTCCAGAGAAACAGGCCCAGGTAAAAGCAGAAATCCAATACATGTTGGAAAACCACCTAATTGAACCCAGTCAAAGCAGCTGGACTTCCCCAGTGGTGCTATTGCCGAAACCTGACTGTTCAACTAGATTTTGCATAGACAGCAGAAAGGTTAATGCAGTAACAAAGGCAGACCCCTACCCAATTCCTCACTTGGAAGACAGTATTGACAGAGCGGGCAGCGCCACGTTTCTTACAAAAATAGATTTGATAAAGGGATACTGGCAGGTTCCTTTAACACCCTGAGCTAAAGAAATATCGGCCTTTGTCACACCAGACGGCCTTTTCCAATGTCAAGTGATGCCATTCAGGCTAAAAATAAAATGCCCCAGCCACTTTTCAGAGACTAATGAACCAAGTGGTAGCCAGTGTTCCTAACTGTGTGGAATACCTTGATGATGTGCTGGTATACAGTGACACTTGGAAGGACCACCACTTGGAACAACTAGAAGCTCTGTTCAGAAAATTACAGTCAGCTGATTTAGTGATGAACCCTGCCAAAAGTGAATTTGCAAAAGCGAGGGTATCCTACCTCGGGCATATAGTAGGACAAGGACAAGTGTTGCCAAGAACAGCAAAGGTACAAGCATTGGTGGAATAAAAACAAAAATTGCTGGCAATACTCAGCAGGTCTAGCAGCACCTGTGGAGAGAGAAGCAGAGTTAACCCTTCACGTCAGTGACCTTTCATCAGAACTGTTCTGATGAGTTCCCTACCCTTAAGACTAAGCAAGAAATTACAATGTTTTTGGGGCTGTGGGTTTCTACTGCAAGTTTGTACCAAATTTTAGTACTATAGCTGCTCCACTGACAGATTTGCTTCAAAAAGAGGAAACCAAGGTAGTGCCAAACAGCTTTTGAGAGGCTGAAAGCCATTTTGATTAATGAACCAGTGTTGGCTGCTCCAAATTTCACTGAGCCCTTCAAGGTAGCAATTGATGTTCATGAGCTCAGGGTCGGTGCAGTCCTGTTACAAGACGATGAATCCGGCATAGGCCGGTGGAGTACTTTTCCAAAAAACTAAATCGACACCAAAAGAGATACTCAGTGGAAAAAGAAACCCTGGCTTACTACTAGCTCTTAAGCATTCTGAGGTCCATGTCCACCACACCTACAGAGAGACACTGGTATATACTGATCATAATGCCCCAGCCTTTGTGAAAAAATTCAAAAACCAGAATACCAAACTATTGTGATGGCGTTTACTTTGGAACCTTATCACTTAAAGATTATCCACATTGCAGGGCAACATAATGTAACTGTGGATGCTTTGGCTAGAATTTAAATCTGCTTTGAGTTATCTAAGTGCAAATATGGTACAAAGCAAAACTGCATTAGCTACAGGTAAAGAGTGAATAAGAATGAGTGTGTAAATGTGTTTTAATAATTTGTTCAGCTTCTGTTTTTCCATTCTCTGCAATGCAACGCATTTAAAAATGGTATTTCATTCCTCGGAGGATGGAGATGTGTGAAAGTGCTTGATTGGTGAGTCACTGCTGTTAGGGAATAGCTCTAAATAGCTGTGTAAGTACCTAAGATAAGAAAGGTTTACAGTTTATTACATATATAGTAAGTAGTGTTTTTTTTTTAGGGAGTTCTGTAGTAACGAGGTGCAAGGAAGAAGGGCCCTAGTGTAACTGATATTAGTTGACAACAAGATCTTCCAAAAGGTTAATTTAAAGGATTAATTCATGGCAGGAGAGCTCAAAGCCGTGGTGTGCCCCTCGTGCTCCATGTCAGAAGCCGGGAACATGTCCAGTGCCCGGGACCAGCATGTGTGCAGGAAATGTCTCTAGCTGCAGCTAGTGTAAGCCCGGGTTTCGGAGCTGGAGTGGCAGCTGGGGACACTATGGAGCATCCACGAGGCAGAGAGTATCGCGCATAGCATGTATAGAGAGGTGGTCAGACCGCAGGCTCAGATTCCACAGGCAGGAAGGGAATGAGTGACCACCAGGCAGAGCAAGAGGACTAGGCAGGCAGTTCAGAAAGCTCCTGTGGCTATTCCCCTGAAAAACAGATATACTGCTTTGGATACTGTTGGGGGGAATGGCCTCTCAGGGGAAAGCAGCAACAGCCCAATTTGTTGCACCACAGTTGGCTCTGCTGCACAGGGGAGGAGTAAAAAGTGTGGTAATGCAATAGTTATAGATGAATCAATTGTAAGGGGAATAGATAGGCGTTTTTGTGGCCGTAAGAGATTCCAGGATGGTATGTTGCCTCCCTGGTGCTAGGGTCAAGAGCGGTTACAGGACATTCTGAAGGGGTAGGGTGAACAGCCAGTGGTCGTGGTACACATTGGTACAAACGACATAGGTTTAAAAAAAAAGGATGAGGTCCTATAAGCAGAATATAGGGAGCTAGGAAGTAAGTTGAAAAGTAGGACCTCAAAGGTAGTGATCTCAGGATTACTACCAGTGCCACGTATTAAGAGTAGAAATAGCAGGATATATTGGATGAATACGTGGCTGAAGAGATGGTGCGAGGGGGAGGGTTTTAGATTCTTGGAACATTGGGACCGGTTCTGGGGGAGGTGGGACCAGTACAAAAAGGACTGGTTACACCTGGGCAGGACTGGGACTGATGCCCTAGGGGGAGTATTTGCTAGAGTGGTTGGGGAGGGTTTAAACTAAAATGGCAGGGGGATGGGAACCTTTGCAAGGAGTCAGAAGAGGGGGGGATCAAAGACAAGAACAAAAGACAGGAAGGGGAATAAGAAAGGTAATAGGCAGAGAAATCAAGAGCCAGAATCAAACAGAGCCACACTGAAAAATAGTGGGAAGGGGACAAGTAATGTTAAAAAGATAAGCCTTAAGGCCTTGTGCCTTAACTTGCGGAGCATTCGCAATAAAGTGGATGAATTAATCGCACAAATAGATGTAAACAGGTATGATATAGTCGGGATTACAGAGACATGGCTGCAAGGTGACCAGGGACGGGAAATGAACATCCAGGGGTATTCAGTATTTCGGAAGGACAGACAAAAAGCGAAAGGCGGTGGAGTTGCATTGCTGGTTAAAGAGGAAATTAACGCAATAGTGAGGAAGGATATTAGCTTTGACGATATGAAATCTGTATGGGTAGAGCTGAGAAACACCAAGGGGCAGAAAACGTTAGTGGGGATTGTATATAGACCCCCAAACTGTAGTGGTGATGTTGGGAATGGCATTAAACAGGAAATTACAGACGCATGCGAAAAAGGAACATCTGTAATTATGGGTGATTTTAATCTGCATAGAGATTGGGCAAATCAAATTAATCACAATACCGTAGAGGAGGAATTCTTGGAGTGGATACGGGATGGTTTGCTGGACCAATACGTTGAGGAACCAACTAGAGAACAGGCCATCCTAGACTGAGTACTGTGTAATCAGAGAAGAATAATTGACAATCTAGTGGTGCGAGACCCCTTGGGGATCAGCGACCATAATATGATAGAAATCTTCATCAAGATGGAGAGTGACATAGTTAATTCTGAGACCAGGGTCCTGAATCTTAGTAAAGGAAACTACGAAGGTATGAGCGCGAGTTGGCTATGACGGATTGGGAAACATTACTTGAAGGGGTGATGGTGGATAGGCAATGGCAAACATTTAAAGAGATGCATGACTCTATGACTGCATGGAAGAACTGCAACAATTGTTTATCTCTGTCTGGCGCAAATGTAAAACGGGAAAGGTAGCCTGACTGTGGCTTACAAGGGAAATTAGAGATAGCATTAGATTCAAGGAAGAGGCATATAAATTTGCCAGGAGAAACAACAGACCTGAGGATTGGGAGCAGTTTAGAATTCAGCAAAGGAGGACCAAGGGATGATTAAGAAGGGGAAAATAGAGTACGAGAGCAAGCTTGCAGGGAACATAAAAACTGACTGTAAAAGTTTCTATAGGTCTATAAGTTTCTATAAGTTTCTTAGAGTCAGAAACAGGGGAACTAATAATGGGGAACAAAGAAATGGCTGACCAACTAAATGCATATTTTGGTTCTGTCTTCACAAAGGAGGACACAAATATCATACTAGAAATGTTGGGGAACACAGGGCTTAGCGAGAGGAACTGAAGGAAATCAGTATTAGTAGAGAAATGGTGTTGGGGAAATTGATGGGATTGAAGGCCGATAAATCCCCAGGACCTGATGGTATGCATCCCAGAGTACTTAAGGAAGTGGCCCTAGAAATAGCGGATGCATTGGTGGTCATCTTCCAAGATTCTATAGACTCTGGAACAGTTCCTACAGATTGGAGGGTAGTTAATGTAACCCCACTATTTAAAAAGGGAGATAGAGAGAAAGCTGGGAATTACAGACCAGTCAGCCTGATGTCGGTAGTGGGGAAAATTCTAGAGTCCATTGTCAAAGATTTTATAGCAGAGCACTTGGAGAACAGTGTTAGAATCGGGCAGAGTCAGCATGGATTTACGAGAGGGAAATCATGTTTGACAAATCTACTAGAATTCTTCGACGATGTAACTAGCATAGTTGATGAGGGGGAGCCAGTGGTTGTTGTTTATTTGGACTTTCAGAAGGCTTTCGACAAAGTCCCACATAAGAGATTAAAGTGTAAAATTAAAGCGCATGGGATTGGGGGTAGTGTATTGCGATGGATAGAAAATTGGTTGGCAGAAAGGAAACAAAGAGTCGGGATAAATGGGTCTTTTGCCGAATGGCAGGCAGTGACTCGTAGGGTACCACAGAGATCGGTGCTAGGACTCCAGCTATTCACAACATACATTAATGATTTAGATGAGGGAACTAAATGTAATCTCTCCAAATTTGCAGATAACACAAAACTGGGTGGGAGGGTGAGTTGTGAGGAGGATGCAGAGGCTTCAGGGTGATTTGGACAAGTTGAGTGAGTGGGCAAATGCATGGCAGATGCAGTATAATGTGGTTAAAGTGAGGTTATCCACTTTGGTAGCAAAAACAGGAAGGCAGATTATCTGAAGGGCTATAAACTGAGAGAGGGGAATATGCAGCGAGACCTGGGTGTTCTCGTACACCAGTCACTGAGGGTAAGCATGCAGGTGCAACAGGCGGTAAAAAAGGCAAATGGTATGTTGGTCTTCATAGCAAGAGGATTCAAGTACAGGAGCAGGGATGTCTTGCTGCAATTATACAGGGCCTTGGTGAGGCCACACCTGGAATATTGTGTGCAGTTTTGGTCTCCTTATCTGAGGAAGGATGTTCTTGCTATAGAGGGAGTGCAGCGGAGGTTTACCAAACTGATTCCTGGGATGGCGGGACTAGCGTATGAAGATAAATTGGGTCGGTTAGGATTATATTCACTGGAGTTCGGAAGAGTGAGGGGGGATCTCATAGAAACCTATAAAATTCCAACAGGACTTGATAGGGTAGATGCAGGAAGGATGTTCACAATGGTGGGGGAGTCCAGAACCAGGGGTCATAGTCTAAGGATATGGGGTAAACCTTTCAGGACTGAGATTAGGAGAAATTTCTTCACCCAGAGAGTGGGGAGCCTGTGGAATTTGCTACCACAGAAAGCAGTTGAGGCCAGAACATTGTATGTTTTCAAGAAGGAGTTAGATATAGCTCTTGGGGCGAAAGGGATCAAAGGATATGGGGGGAAAGCAGCAAAAGGTTACTGAGCTGGATGATCAGCCATGATCATAATGAATGGCGAAGCAGGCTCGAAGGGCCGAGTGGCCTACTCCTGCTCCTATTTTCTATGTTTCGTATTTTAGAATCATGGACATTGGTTTATTTGGGAAAACTGAAAAGACTCCATGGATTTTTTTTTTTTTTACAAGTTGACTGAAAGGACACTTGAGATGTGTTTGAAAACAACCTTTACTGGATATCACATGCCTTAAGATAAATAAACAAAAAAAACCTTGGTGACTTGGGGGAGATGTTGACAGAGAAGTGATATGTTACAAGTTTTGAGGGTCGGAGTGAGTTTTGCTTCTGAAATGTTGTCTTGGTCCTATTGGGGTGTGGATTGTGTTTGAATGAAGTTGGAGATCAACCTGCCAAGAGAGAAGGACCCAGCTTGCCTCCTTCTTCTTGTCTCTGTGAAACATTGTGCATCAAGTGCTCGGAGCTAAAACCCGATGCCACGTTTCTCCTGAAGAGCTCCTGGAAAGCTGCCAGATTAACTCTCAACGCCGCCTGAAAAGAACTGCTCCAGAAAAGATCCCATGACCCATCGAAGTGTTGTCAGATGCTAGACTGCATGCCATTTTGGGACACAGCATATCTCATCCGTTTTCTTCAAGAATTAACAAATATTTGGCCCAAGTATTTTTGCCTTGGTCTGTTTTTTGTAAAGAGCTCTGCACAGAAAATTTATTTTTTTCTCTTTGATCAGTGTGCGTGAGGGTGCGGGGTATTTAAAAAGGGAACTTTCATATTTCAATCCGTGTTAATGCTTTGCTTCCTTTTATATATAAGTCTTGCTTGACAATAAACTGATAATTTTGTTGTTTATTAAAGAAACCTAGTTGACGTATTTTATTCTGGGATGAAGAGTAGAGAATATGATTGACCATGTCAGTAACTGGGTAAACATTTAAATATATGTTGTGACCTGTGGAGAAGTGGAACTAGAAAAGACAGTGTACTCCTCCTGTCTTGGTCATAACAGTATGTAAAGTTGAGTCCTGTCGCAGAATGGCGGAGGACCCACCACGGAACTTTCCCAATGCCGGGATGATCAGTCCCAGTAATCCCCGCATCGGGTTCCCAGGCCGCTGCCGCCCCATCTTCTGCCGCCTCCCCTCCCCAAAACCCACCATGGAGCCTGAGGTCGGGAGCAGATGAAGAACCTAGCCAATAAAGTGCAAGTTTTTCTTCTCTTTGCCTAATCCTATTTCATAGTTTATCGCCTTCACACTTCAGATCATCCATGTTGCTTGCCCCTCTGGTCTCACCCCATGTTTGTCCATTTCGAAGAACAATAATCAGAACTATACCCAGTACTCCAAGTGTGACCTACCTCAGCATAACCTCTAGATTTACACTGCATTGTTCTATCTATGCATCCCTGTACTCTATTCTTTTTAACCACTGACCACCTCCAGGCGCGTATCCATTGTCTCTCGAGATAAGGAGGCCCAAAAGAAAAGAATTCTTTTTAATTAGATCTCCACATTTATCTCAACGAGAAGTTACAAGCCTGCCATCATCCTCAGCTTTCTCCAACTCTCCCTATGCTACTCCAAGTTCTTTTATTGCTTACCTATGTTCCACATTTTTTCATACGATACATAATACTCTATCAGCATGAAGTTTAAGTTACCATTTATCTGTCCATTGGCAAAATCACCCAAACCTTTCTAAAATGTTTAACTGTTCATCTTTACTGTTCTCCCAATACTGTGGTTATCTTCAAATTTAGCTGGCTTACAATTGTATTTGCAGCCAACTCCTGATCACATTTCAGGTCATGGAGTAAATTTTTGTTCCATATTGATCCAAGTTGTCCGGTCAGATTTCTTTGACTTGAAAAGACTACAGATCTTACTTTTTTTTTTGAACAGCTGCAACCAAGTGGAGTACAGATTCGGGGTTAACATTTACTACTATTGTGCATACCATGTATGTGCAGAGCTCTATTATCACTGCATCTTAGTACTGTTTATTGTACAGAGTTTGTTTACTGAAACCTAATCTGTCATGAACAGCAGCTTGACTGTACCCCAATTTGAAACTGACACCTGACATCATGCAGGAAGAGAGTAAAGAGAGGAAAAGAATGAAGAGTTTCTGAAATACACACAAGGCAGCTGTTTGGCTATCAAACTGGAATTTACAGTTGGTGTTCGAACAATTTCCTCTTCAGCTAGTCTATGATGTGAACTTTAAAAATACAAAGAACAGTTGCTGAAAATGATATCCTAATGTGAACTTGTCCACTTTGGCAGGAATAGAAAAACTGTTCACTACTTGTATGGAGAGAAATTGCAGAACTCGGTGGTACAAAGGGATCTGGTTGTCCTGGTACATGAATCACAAAAAGTTGGTATGCAGGTACAGCAAGTGATTAGGAAGGCTAATGGAATGTTGGCATTTATTGCAAGGGGAACAAAATATAAATGTAGGGAAGTTTTACTGCAGCTGTATCAGACCTTGGCGGGACCACATCTGGAGTACTGTATCGTTTTGGTCTCCTTATTTCAAAAAGGATATCACTGCATTAAAGCAGTTTAGAGAAGGTTCATTTGACTAATTCCAGGGATAAAGGCCTTATCTTATGAAGGTATCAGGTTGGGCCTATACCCATTGGAATTTAGAAGAATGAGAGGTGATCTTATTGAAACAGTATTCAAGGCGGAGTTAGATAGATTTTTGATAGAGAAGGGAGTCAAAGATTAAGGGGGGCAGTCAGCAAAATGCAGAGACCACACCCAGATCAGTCATGATCTTATCGAATGGCATTGCAGGCTTGAAGGACCGAATGGCCTACTCCTGCTCCCAAGTCCTATGTTTCTATGTTCTTAATTGACTGCATATCCAGAAATCAGAATGTGCAGGTCTCAATGGTGTATTATTGAGAGAAGATACACATTCTCAAACTCAGGTCATCAAAACCAGTTGTTTTTCCTTGCGAACAACCTTTGCAAAACTCAACCCACTGGTTTCTACTTCTCAACAGAAGTCACCGGGCTGAGCAGGAGGAACGGAGAATAAAGACAAACAATGAGGGAAAGAATAAAACAGGCAGAGACAGACAGAAAAATGAGGGGCGAGGGCCAGGAAGGGGCGAGCGAGACAGCGAGGCAGAAGGACAGAGAGAGAGACAGAGACAGACAGACAGAGAGGACCTTGCATATATTATACAAAACAACTAGCCATGAACACCAAGGACTGATCCAAAAACCAAAGTTAGATCATATGCACAATTAATTTAAGTATAACCATTAAGTATTTATCTGTGATTTTCAATCTCAGGCTGTGTTGTGGTTGGATTCTTCACCTGCACTTCATTCTCAAACTTGTTGCGCAGCCTCACTACAGAAAGTATTTTTTTTTATGTACTTGCAACCACTGAACAATGCTCAGAGGCAACCTCAATACCAACTTAAACAAACATATAGCTGAATCAGAAGCTATACATCTACTTGCAACATTATCCTTCTTTATTTTCAATACTACCTTAACTTCAAACATTTTAGTTCCCAGATCACTGAATCTCTGAAGCAAACATTATCTTACATGTGATGGAAAATGAGATGTTGTAATTCAGATTAATAAAATGTTGAAGGGGACAGATAATTGGAAAGGGACATTTAATCTCTGTAGTGTAAATGTTACCCAAGCTCTATCAACAGCTGTAATTACACCAGCTAATATTTCTTCGTCAGTCATGCTGCATTTTTATTATAAAATTCTGAAATATATATTTCTACAGATATTGTTATTTGGAAGACACTGAACATTTTTATTGATAGCGTGAAAGAATATTATGCTGATTTAAGATCAACAGAACAAAAGGGCACATTAGTGAAGATTTTTCTTTGACTTCCAGCCTTTTTCCCAAATTAACATTTTCTTATCAATCCATCTGTGTATAGCTACATGCAATGGAAGAAATACCTCTGTCCTTGGACTTCAATTTTCTTCCTTTCCTCAACATGACTTTCTCACATCACAGAATAATTACAATGAGGGAGGTCATTTAGCCCATCTTAGTTCATCTGTCCAGAATGACCCTAAAGTGCCTTCATTGTAGCACCAACAATAATTTGCATTTATATAGTGTCTTTAACATAGTAAAATGTCCCAAGGTGCTTCACAGGAGCGAACAAAATTTGACACTGAGCCACATAAGGAGTATTAGGATATGTGACCAAATGCTCATCAAAGAGGTCGGTTTTAAAGAGCACCTTAAAAGGAGTGTGTGATAGCGGGCTGGAGAGGTTTAGGGAGGGAATTTCAGAGCTTAAGGCCTAGAGGTGATAGGTGAACGGGACTCAGTGCTGGTTAGGATGTGGGCAGGAGAGTTTTGGATGAACCCAAGTTTACGGATGGTACCAGGTGGGAAACTGGGAAGCAGAATAATGGAATAGTTGAGTCTAAAGGAAACCAAGGCATGGATGAGGGATTCAGCAAAAGATGACCTGAGGCAGAGGTGAAGACAGCATGACATTGGGGAGAGAGTGATCTTGGTGACAGAGAGGATATGGGGTCAAAAGCTCAGCTCAAAAGATAATCACCCTTTTTGCATTCTTCCTGCTCGAAAAAAAAATTTCCTTAATACTAGGTCAATGAGAGAAATCATTATTTCCTTTGTTCCACCTTAGGTAATAGGTATCAATAGAATGCAAACAAATGGGAATTTTACTTGTACAGCCTAGAATGATACTGGTGATTACCTTGGTTACCAGTTCTCTGAAGTTTCATACCCTATTTGTTAAAATTTCAAATAACTTAGCTGCAATGATCGACTTTTATGTCTAGCCTATTCTTTCACAATCATTTAATCTATAGTATTTTGAAATTTTGGCATACTGTTGCATGACCATCCATATCCTGAATATTTAAGTGATAATTAGCTGAACTCCAAGATATTATCATACAACCTTAGAGCAAAGGAGGCTATTCGACCCATCATGCCGGTGCCAGCTCCTTGAAAGAGCTATCCAATTAGTATCACTCTCCTGCACTTTCGCCATATCCCAGCAAATCCCTCTTCAACTTTCCTTTTGAAAATTACCATTGAACCTACTTCCACCATCCTTTCAGGCAATTGATTCCAGATCTTATCTCACTGCTGTCCCTTTGGTTCTTTTGCCAATTATCTTACATCTGTGTCCCCTGGTTGCCAACCCTGCTGCCAGTGGGAACAGTTTCTTTCTATTTACTTTATCAAAACACCTCAATCTTTTACACCTGTAATAAATCTCCCCTGAACCTACTTCACTCGAAGAAGGATAATCCCAACTTCTCTAGCCTCCCCACATAACTGAAGTCCTTCATCCCTGGTGCCATCGTAATAAATCTCTTCTGCAGCCTCTTCAAGGCTTTGACATCCTTCCTTACATGGCGTTGCCAGAATTAGACAATAATGTTCTACTCAAGGCATGGATAGATGACGAAACAAAAAAGAAAATCAAACCCCAGATGGGTTTACAGAAAATTAAAAAACACTCAATTACATTTTCTCAACATGCTTAAGTTACTGCAAATTCATGCTAAATTTTGGAAGTCCTGGCCCTGGATCAGCACACTACTTAATATTCCTGTCCAACTAGTGCCAGAAATACACAGGCTGCCCAATCTAATACAAATGAACAACTAAACAAGAAAGTCTCGCCAATGAAGTCACAGTGATAATATTTTATGCTGCTTTTCATCCATCACAAAACAGATTAACTGGCCATTAATCTCATTTGCTGTTGGAGAGATCCTGGTGCGCACAAATTAGCTGCCGTTTTGCTTCAAAAGTAATTCATTAGCTGTAGCCACGAAACACTTCGAGACCATCATAAAAAGGTAAAAGGCTGTGCTAATGAGTTTATTGTTTACTTCAGCATCAACAAGCCGGATACCTTACATCATGAACTGAGTTATGAGCAAAGGCTGAAGAACCTGGGGCTTTTTAGCTTTCAAAGAAGACTGTGAGGTGACTGTGCAGAGGTTCACAAGATATTCAATAACATATATTCAATTAATCTGCAACATTACTTTAAGGTGTACCAGGATAAAAGAATATGGAGACGTTGGTTAAAATTAATGAAAGGTTAAGCTAAAGAGATATCAGGAACAACATTTTTCACACAAATTGTGATCATCTCTTGCAATTTAATAAGAGGTAAAAATCTTAAGTCATTCAAGAGTCAGCTGGATAATATGCAAGAATGTAGATCTTTTGTACGAGATGGACAAGCAAAGATGGACCAAATAGGATTCTTTAGCTCAATTTATCTTGTGAATACCACTATTAGATTCAGCAAAACATATATTTGTACAGTCCTACTTGTCACCCATAATGCGACAAAATTATCTATTTTTGCCTTTATTAGATTCATCTGATTCATTCCTATAGGTCATGATGTTTACAGAGTTACGGCTAGTAACTGCTAGTTGTTTCTGCAAGTTGTAAAGCAGTATATTAGTCTGGTTAGTTTCCATACCTTACAGCAAACAGACATCTGCTTTGGTCTGTATGGTTGTTTGTTGTCATCATATTTGGACAAGGACCAACTTTACAGGTTATTGAAATTATTTGATACAGATCAATAAATCAAGCCATTTCAGTCAACTCAAATATCCGATGTTATTGGCCACTTGTCCATCGCTTGTAGTTAAGATAAAAACAGTTTTAATCTCCTTTAGTTCAATGGATCTTCAAAGGATTTTGAATGATTTATTTTTGCTTGACTTTATCCCAGTCAGCAGTCAGTCTGAAGCCCAGAGATACTTGAGAAACTCTATGGAGGCATTTTGCCAATTAAGTGAGCAACTGTGTTTCAAGCATCAATTTTTACATTAAGCATTAGCACAGGATAGAATTGGATGCCAAGTTTAATAATATAAACTGAAAGTTGTGCAGTATAAACAGTAATCTATTTAATGCATCTGTCCAATATAAAATAAAATAAAAACAGAAAATGCTGGAAACACTCTTTGTGGAGAGAAACAGAGTGAACACTTCATGGCAATGGCTTTTTATCGGAACTGGAAGAAGTTACAGATGTAACAATTTATGAGCAAGCATACAGCCACAAAAACGTCACAGGGGGAGGAATGGTGCATGGAGGGAGGAAACAACAACAGGGAAGATCTGTGATAGGGTGGTAGGCAGGAGCGGTTCAATGACGAGAGATATGATGGTGCAAGGCAAAAGGGCAGAACCATTACCAGCACCTACTACCAGAGAAAATGAGAGTCATGGTTATGATCTGAAGTTGTTGAACTCAATATTGAGGCCAGAAGGTTATAAAGTGCCTAATCGAAAGATAACGTGCTGTTCCTCAAGATTGCGTTGAGCTTCGCTGGTACAAGGTAGGAGGGCCAGAACAAAGAGATCAGATGCAAATGGGTTGGAGATCAAAAATGGCAAGCAACTGGAAGCTCAGGGTCACATCTGCAGACTGAACAGAGGTATTCATCCAACCTACATTTGTTCTCCCCATCTGCATCGTGGGCAGCAAATACAATATACTAAATTGAAAGTAGTACAAGTCAATTGCTGTTTCACCTGGAAGGAGTGTTTGGGGCCCTGGATGGTGGGACAGGAGCAGGTGAAAGGGCAGGTGTTGCATCTTCTACGCTTGCATAAGCAGCAGCCTGGGAAAAGGGAGCAGGTGCTGGGAGTGCTGTAAGAGTGGACCAGAGGGAAGGTCTCTTTGGAATACTGAAAGAGAAGAGGGGCAGACATGTTTGCCAGTGGCATTATGCTTGAGATGACGGAAATGGCAGAGAATAATCTGTTGAACGTGGATGCTGCTAGGATGGAAGGTGGACACCATCATGGTTTGTGGTTTTCCTTACACGTAATGTGAAGAGTGCACATATGAGAAAGGGACACCAAGGAGGGTCAAGATAACTCAACCCAGATTTCAGATTATAAACTGCCTCAATCTCTCATTTGTTTTTTGTTTCAGGTGCCCTTTCAGCCCTCATTAAAAGTATGTGTGCTGACATATAACTTGACTACTTTGTATTAATACATTTTTCTGTTGGTTTATAGCCTGAATCACAGTCTGATGACAGTGTACGCTGATCTATCTATCAACAATGAGGTAATCAGGTGGTGGTACATGATGTACTCCAATAAAGTGGCAAGGACTTATTGATTGAGTTTCACTACATTTATCTAGATGTTGGGCAGGTAGAGGCACAACTGAGTATATAAGCAATACCAACTTCATTTATGAGAGTAGCTGGTCATATTGAACCCAAGGAGAATACCTGATGTAAAAACATTAACATTTAGGTCCTTTATTCTGGACAGATGAACTTGGATGGGCAAGACAGCTCCTCTCATCTGTATTTACCATGCAAGTATCACTGTTAAATAAAGCAAAATGCATATTTTATAATTATAGACCCTCCTTCTAATACAGTCTAAATACATCCCTATAAAATAGAAGGGAAATACAAAGTAGGACCCATATAAATACACACTGCAAAATTACCATATAGTATTTCCAGTTAATCAAATACAGATTTTCAAATTTGTGGCGAAGCTACAAATGTTAATCCTCCTATGAGCATCAAACAAGGGTAGAAAGCTGCCATCAGCACTGATATCCAATACTTGCTGAAACATCTGAAAACGGAGTTGCTTCCCCCACAAGTAATATATGGAGTGCACATATTAGAGATACCAAGGAAGGACTTCAAGGTAACCTATCCCAGAGTTCAGATTATAAACTGCTTCAGCCTCACCTTTTTGGTTTCAGATGCCTTTGAACCCTAAATAAAAGCATACGTGCCGACACGTCACCACTGTATATAACTACTGATTCTGTCACAATTGTTAATTTTTTCCATCAGAATTTAGATACGCATCGAAGAAGGGCAGAGCCCATCAATGCCACACTGTTAGAAAAAACTCCATCAAGGTCACAATAATACCTAGGCCAAAAACTGAATGATTTCACCCTGGCATCATAATTTCATTTAGGAATTAAAATGTCTTCAAAATTGGTACATCAAAAGTTCTAAAATAAAATCAAACAGATAAAATTAAAAGTGATTTTGAATTGAAAAATTAACTATTTGCACTACATGGCAGCCACATTCCTGCCCCATTGTCAATTAATAACTCACATATCCCCACCCACCAAGACTTATTTTAGAGAAGTTGCTTTAGGAGTGAAGCCAACTGCGAAAATGGCTCTCAAGCAACTCCAATTTCAAGCAAGCAGAATAGTTTAGTTTAGAGATACAGCATTGAAACAGGCCCTTCAGCCCACCGAGTCTGTGCCGACCATCAACCACCCATTTATACTAATCCTACACTAATCCCATTTTCTTACCACATCCCCACCTGTCCCTATATTTCCCTACCACCCACCTATACTAGGGGCAATTTATAATGGCCAATTTACCTACCAACCTGCAAGTCTTTTGGCTTGTAGGAGGAAACCAGAGCACCCGGAGAAAACCCACGCAGACACAGGGAGAACTTGCAAACTCCACACAGGCAGTTACAATTTAATTTTAAAAATTCAAAGTATCATCTAAATCAGATCTCCATTTGCCCTGAAATAGAGCAAGCAAAGTGAGTTGCAGTGGAAAAACAACACAATATAATTAGGTTTAAAAGTAGTTATGGCAAAGGACAAAGAATATCAATGGTGAAAATGCACAACTGGCAGTGAGTTAATTCTAGTATTTTGAAAAGGGATCCAGCACAGGAGGACTAGAGACAAGGATTGGCAAGGCAAACAGGAAATGAGCAATGGCAGGTCTTGAAACCAGAGATACTTTGGGTACAAACCAAGCATATTCTGATAAAGAGGAAAGATGGGGCATCCAAAGCTCAAGCTCCCTAGATGACAAAGAAAATAGAGGTTAAAATATAACAAAAATGTTTGACAAATGTCAAATGCAAAATACAGTAGAAAATCAGGCAGGGGGAAATTTTAAGAAAAGGATACAAGGAAAAAAAGAGACAGTATGAGAAAAGATTAGGAGATAACATAAAAGGGAACCCAAAAATCTTTTATAACCATCTAAAAAGGAATGGTGGCGCCAATTAGGGATTTAATAATAGGAAATAATTTTGTTGAAGCAGAGGGCATGGCTAAGGTACTGAATGAATACTTTGCATCTGCCTTCACAAAAAAAGGGGATAAAATTAATGTTGCAGTAGAAGAGCAGGGAGTAGAGATATCTAATAGGATAAAAAATAAATGAAAGGAGGTGCTAAATATTTGGCATCACTCAATGTTAACAACTGACATGGTCCACAAGGGATGCATCTCAGCTGCTGAGGGATGCTCGGATGGAGATAGCAGAAGCTGTGACCACAATCTTTCAATTCTCCTTGGATATGGGAGTGGTGACAGAGGACCGGAAGTTTGCAAATGTTACATCCCTGATCAAAAAAAGGAGAGGGATAAACCTGGTAACTACAGGCTAATCAGTCCAACATCAGTGGTGGGAAAACTACTAAAGGCAAAATTAATTTTCACTTGGAGAAGCACGGGTTAATAAGGGCCAGCCAGCATAAATTTGTGAAAAGGCAAACTGTCCAAATCAATTGATTTGAGTTCTTTAGTGAAGTAACAGAGAAGGTTGATGAAGAGATAAAGACTTGAAATTTCACCTTAATCTATGAAGATAATCAACCAAACTGCACAATAGCAATCTGCATCACTCAACCCTGACTGCATCCTATAAATGGTCCTTCCAAAGTCCCAGTAGGACTGGAACCATCCCTTTTTATGAACTAATCAATCACCTATGTTCATATACATCCATCTCCGGGATTTCGGAGCTCGAGTAGCAGCTAGCGTCACTGCGGCACATCCAAGAGGTTGAGTTTTGTGGATAGCACGTTTATAGATGTGGTCACCCCGCAGCTTAAGGGTATGCAGGCAGAGAGGGAATGGGTGACCACCCGGCAGTCATGGAGGACCAGGCAGGTAGTGCAGGAGTCCCCCCGAGTACATCTCACTTCAACCAGTATACAATTCTGAATACCAGTAAGCGTGATGGTTCCTCTGGGGAGTGCAGCCAGAACCAAGACCACGGCACCACAGCTGGTTCAGCTGTACATAGCGAGTACAGAAATAGGACAATACAGCAGATGATTACATGGCTAGAGAGATGATGAAGGAGGGAGGACTTTAGATTCCTGAGACATTGGGGCCAGTTCTGGGGGAGATGGGTACAGGTTGACAGGTTGCATCTGAACAGAACCGGGAGAAAGATCCTTGCGAGGTGATTTGCTAGTTCGACTGGGGTGGGTTTAATCTAACTTGGCAGGGATGTGGGAACCAGGAGTTAATAATAGCAAGGAAAATCAAGATGCACAGAGAACTGAGAGAGATAGATAGTGTGAGACTAAGAAATAGTAAGATATTAGGTGGGGTCAAAGTAAGAGGGAATGAAATAAGGTCCAAATTAAGTTTACTGTGCATGTTTCTGAAAGCACAGAGATTGATAAATAAAGTTGGTGAGCTGCAGGCACAGAGAGCTACACGAGAATATGATGTTGTGGCATTACTGGAGACCTGACTTAAAAAGGACAGGACTGGGTACTAAATATTCCTGGATACAAGGTGTTCAAGAAAGATAGGGAAGGAAAGAAAGGAGGTGGGGTAGCAGTACTGGTCAAGGAGAACATTACAGTGCTGGAGAGAGTCAATGTCCTAGAGGAGTCAAGGACAGAATCTACTTAAACTAAGAAACATTGCAGGTACTCATTACACTACTGGGTGGGCGCATTCAGTAAGATACAGAGGAACAAATTTGCAAGGAAATCACAGAGAGGTACAAGAATTATATAGTTATAATGGAGGACTTCAATTATCCTAATATAGACTGGGATAGTAATAGTGTAAAGGGCAGAGAAGGGGAAGAATTTATGAAGTGTGCTCAAGCAAATTTCACGAACATACGACCATACAAATTAGGCCCCTCGAGCCTGCTTCACCATTCAATAAGATCATGGCTGATGTGATTCTGTTTCGAATTCCACATTCCCATCTATCCACGATAACCTTTGATTCCCTTGCCTAACAAGAATCTATCTACCCGCACCTTAAAAATATTCAATGGCGACGCCTCCACCACCTTCTGAGACAGAGAGTTCCGAAGTTGCACAACCCTCAGAAAAAATTTCTTCTCATCTCTGTCCTAAAAGGGCGACCCCTAATTTTAAAACAGTGCCCCCTAGTTCTGGACTCACCCACAAGGGGAAACTTCCTTTCCACATCCACCTTGTCAAGACTGTTCAGGATCTTATATACTTCAATCAAGTCTCCCCTCACTCTTCTAAACTCCAGCGAAAACAAGCCCAATCAGTCCAACCTTTCCTCATAAGACAACCCGCTCATTCCAGATATCAATCTAGTAAACCTCCTCTGAACCGCCTCCAACACATTTCCTTAAATAAAGAGGCCAAAACTGCACACAGTATTCGAGGTGTGGTCTCACCAATACCCTGCATAACTGAAGCATAACAACCTTACTTTTATTTTTAATTCCTCTTGTAATAAGGAATAGCATTCCATTAGCCTTCTTTATGACTTGCTATACCTGCATATTAATTTTTTGTGACTCATGCACTAGAACACCGAGATCCCTCTGCCCCTTGGAATCCTGCAGTCGTTCTCCGTGTAGGTAATATTCTGCTTTTTTTTTTCATTCTTCCTGCCAAAGTGAACTTCACATTTTCCCACATTATACTCCATCTGCCATATTTTTGCCCATTCACTCAACCTATCTATATCGGTCTGCAACCTCCTTATGTCCTCTTCGCAACATACTTTTCTGCCTATCTGCTAGATCAGTATGCTTCTGGCCCAATGAGGAACGAGGATCTATCTGGTTGTGGGGAATGAAGTGGGTCAAGTGGATGAAGTGTATGTCAGAGAACGTTTAGGGGACAGTGAACATAGTATCAAAGGGTTTAGGTTAGCTACGGAAAAGGACAAAATGCAATCCAGAGTAAAAATAATTAACTGGGGGAGGGCCAACTTCAATGGGGCAAGAACAGATCTGGCCCAGATAAATTGGAATCAAAGATTGGCAGGTAAACCTGTAATGGAACAATGCACTGCCTTCAAAAAGGAGAGAGTTTGTGTACAGTCGAGGTACATTCCCACGAGGGGGAAAAGTAGGACAAACAAATCCAGAGCTCCCTGAATGTCAACAGTGATAAGGAGCAAGATAAAGCAGAAAAGAGGTGCTTGTGACAGATGTCAAGTAGATAATACAATTGAGAACCAGGCTGAAGAAAGAAAGCTGAGGGAAAGTGAAGAAAGAAAAAGAGAAGCAAAGAGAGAGTATGAGAAGTGACTGGCAGCCAAAACAAAAAGGGAATCCAGTCTTCTATCGGCATACAAATAGTAAAAAAAAAGTGGTAAAAGGAGGAGTGGGGCTGATTAGGGACCAAAAAGGGGATTTATGCATGAAGGCAGGGAGCATGGCTGAGATACTAAATGAGTACTTTGCATCTGTCTGTACCCAGGAAGAAGATGCTGTCCATGTCATAATGAAAGAGGAGGTAGTTGAGACCCTGGATGGGCTTAAAAATTAATAAAGAGGAGGCATTGGATAGGCTTGCTAAATGTTGCTAAGTCACTAGGCCAATTTTGGATGCATCCAAGGATACTGCGAGAAGTAAGGGTGGAAATTATGTTTTAATCCTCCTTAGATATGGAGGTGGTACCAGAGGACTGAAGAATGGCAAAGGTTACATCTTTGTTCAAAAAAGGGTGCAAGGATAAGCCCAGCAGCTACAGGCCAGTCAAATTAACCTCAGTGGTGGGAAAGCTTTTAGAAAAGATAATTCAGGACAAAATTAACAGTCACTTGGACAATTGTGGATTAATTAACGAAAATCAGCAGAGATTTGTTAAGAGAAAATAGTGTTTAACTAAATATAAAATACTGTAGATGCTGGAAATCTGAAATAACAGAAAGTGCTGGAAATACATAGGAGGTCTGGTAGCACCTGTGGAGAGAGAAAGAGAGTTAAAGTTTCAGGTCTAGGAGCTTTTGTGTTTAACTAACTTGATTGAGTTTTGTATATTTTTTTTTTATTTGCTCGTTCTTGGGATGTGGGCATTGCTGACTAGGCCAACATTTATTGCCCATCCCTAATTGCCCTTGAGAAGGTGGTGGTGAGTTGCCTTCTTTAACTGCTGCAGTCTTTGGGGTGTAGGTACACCAATAGTGCAATGAGGAAGCGAGTTCCAGGAAGGAACTGCAATATAGTTTCAAGTTAGGAGGATGTGTGGCTTGGAGAGGAACTTGCAGGTGGTGCTGTTCCCATGCATATGCTGCCCTTGTCCTTCTAGGTGGTAGACGTCACGGGATTGGAAGGTGCTGTCGAAGGAGCCTTGGTGTGTTGCTACAGTGCATTGTGTATATGGTACACACTGCTGGCACTGTGCGTCGGTGGTGAATGAGGTGGAGGATGGGGTGCCAATCAAACAGGCTGCTTTGTCCTGGATGGTGTCGAGCTTCTTGAGTGTTGTTGGAGCGGCACCCATCCAGGCACGTGGAGAGTATTCCATCACACTCCCGACTTGTGCCTTGTAGATGGTGGACAGGCACTGGTGAGTCAGGAGGTGAATTACTCATTACAGAATTCCCAGCCTCTGACCTGCTCTTGTAGCCACAGCATTTATGTGGCTATTCCAGTTTAGTTTCTGGTCAATGGTAACCCCCAGGATGTTGATAGTGGGGGATTCAGTGATGGTAATACCATTGAACATCAAGGGGAAATGGTTAGTTTCTCTCTTGTTTGAGATCATCATTGCCTGGCACTTGGGTGGCGCGAATGTTACTTGCCACTTATCAGCCCAAAGCTGGATGTTGTCCAGGTCTTGCTGCATATGGACATGGGCTGCTTCAGTAACTGAGGAGTCGCAAATGGTGCTGAACATTCTGCAATCATCAGCGAACATCCACATTTCTGACCTTGTGATGAAGGGAAGGTCATTGATGAAGCAGCTGAAGATGGCTGGGCCTAGGACACTACCCTGAGGAACTCCTGTAGTAATTTCTGGGACTGAGATGATTGACCTCCAACAACCACAACCATCTTCCTTTGTGCTAGGTATGACTCCAACCAGTGGAGAGTTTCCCCCCTGATTCCCATTGACTCCAGTTTTGCTAGGGCTCTTTGATGCCATACTTGGTCAAATGCTGCCTTGATGTCCAGGGCAGTCACTCACCTCACTTCTGGATTCAGTTCTTTTGTCCATGTTTGGACCAAGGCTGTAATGAGGTGAGGCGCAGAGCGGCCCTGGCAGAACTGAAATTGAGCGTCAGTGAGCAGGTTGTCGCTGAGCAAGTGCCACTTGTTTGCACTGTCGACAACCCCTTCCATCACTGTGCTGATGATTGAGATTGAGGGCAGTAATTGGCAGCGTTGGATTTGTCCTGCTTTTTGTGGACAGGACATACCTGGACAATTTTCCACATTGCAGATCAATGCCAGTGTTGTAGCTGTACTGGAACAGCTTGGCTGGGGGTGCGGCTAGTTCTAGAGCACAAATCTTCGGTACTATTGCCGGAATATTGTCAGGGCCCATAGCCTTTACAGTATCCAGAGCCTTCAGCCATTTCTTGATATCACGCAGAGTGAATCGGTTTGGCTGAAGAATGGCATCTGTGATGCAAGCGATCTCAGGAGGAGGCCGAGATGGATCATCTGCTTGGCACTTCTGGCTGAAGATGGATGCAAATGCTTCAGTCTTGTCTTTTGCACTGGGATGCTGGGCTCCCCCATCGTTGAGGATGGGGATATTTGTGCAGATTCTTCCTCCTGTTGGTTATTTAATTGTCCACCACCATTCATGACTGGATGTGGCAGGACTGCAGAACTTAGATCTGATCCGTTGATTATGGGATCGCTTAGCCCTGCCTATTGCATGCTGCTTCCACTGTTTGGCATGAGGTTAACAGAGAGGGTTGTTGAGGGTCATGTAGTAAACAGGACTTCCAAAAGGCATTTGTTAAAGTATCACATAACAGGCTTGTCAATAAAGTTACAGCCCATGGACTAAAAGGGATAGCGGCAACATCGTTACGAAGTTGGCTCTGTGACAGGAAAGAGAGAGTAGAGGTGAATGGTTGTTTCCCGGACTGGACGAAGATATATAGCGGGGTGCCCCAGGGGTTGGTGTTCGGACCGCTGCTTTTCTTGATATATATTGATGACCTAGACTTCGGGGCATGGGGCACAATTTCAAAATTTGAGGAGGACACAAACTTGGAAGTATAGTGAACTGTGAGGAGCATAGCGATAAACTTCAAGAGGATACAAAGGAAACTATGAAGGTATGAGGCGCGAGTTGGCTATGACAGATTGGGGAACTTGACTAAAAGGGTTGACGGTGGATAGGCAATGGATAATATTTAAAGAATATGTGCATGAATTACAACAATTATTCATTCCTATCTGGCGCAAAAATAAAACCAGAAAGGGGCTTACAAAAGAAATTAGAGTTAGTATTAGATCCAAAGAGGAGGCATATAAAATTGCCAGATAAAGCAGCAAGTCTGAGGATTGGGAGCAGTTTAGAATTCAGCAAAGGAGGACAAAGAGATTGATTAAGCAGGGGAAAATAGAGTATGAGAGTAAACTTGCGGGGAACATAAAAACTGACTGTAAAAGCTGACTGTAAAAGCTTCTAAAAATATGTGGAGAGTAAAAGATTAGTGAAAACAAATGTAGGTCTATTGCAGTCAGAAACGGGGGAAATTATAATGGGGAACAAAGAAATGGCTGAACAATTAAACACATATTTTGGTTCTGTACTCACAAAGGAGGACACAAATAACCTCCCAGAAATGTTAGGCAACCAAAGGTTTCATGAGAGGGAGGAACAGAAGGAAATCAGTATTGGTAAAAAAAAATAGTTCTAGGGTAATTAATGGGTTAAAGGCTGACAAATCCCCAGGGCCTGATAATGTACATTCCAGAGTTCTAAATGAACCCTGGAAATAGTGGATGCATTGGTGGTCATCTTCTAAAATTCTACAGACTCTGGAGCAGTTCCTACAGATTGGAGGGTGACAAATGTAACCCCACTATTTAAAAAAGGAGGGAGAGAAAAAACAGGGAACTACAGACCAATTAGCCTTATATCAGTAGTGGGGAAAATGCTAAGTGGGGAAAATGCTAGAGTCTATTATAAAGGATGTGATAGCAGAATACTTAGAAAGCATAAACGGGATTGGGCAAAGTCAGCATGGGTTCACGAAAGGGAAGTACATTTGCAGATGACACAAAACTGGGTGGGAGGGTGAGTTGTGAGGAGGATGCAGAGAGGCTTCAGGGTGATTTGGACAAGTTGAGTGAGTGGGCAAATGCATGGCAGATGCAGTATAATGTGGATAAATGTGAGGTTATCCACTTTGGTAGCAAAAACAGAAAGGCAGATTATCTGAACGGGGAATATGCAACAAGACCTAGGTGTTCTCATACACCAGTGGCTGAAGGTAAGCGCGCAGGTCTAACAGGCGGTATAAAGGGCAAATGGTATGTTGGCCTTCATAGCGAGAGTATTCGAGTACAGGAGCAGGGATGTCTTGAAGCAATTATACAGGGCCTTGGTGAGGCCACACCTGGAATATTGTGTGCAGTTTTGGTCTCCTTATCTGAGCAAGGATGTTCTGGCTATAGAGGGAGTGCAGCAAAGGTTTACCAGACTGATTCCTGGGATGGCGGGACTAGCGTATGAGGAGAGATTGAGTCGGTTAGGATTATATTCACTGGAGTTCAGAAGTGTGAGGGGGGAATCTCATAGAAACCTATAAATTCTAACAGGACTTGACAGGGTAGATGCAGGAAGGATGTTCCCAATGGTGGGGAGTCCAAAACCAGGGGTCATAGTCTAAGGATATGGGGGTAAACCTTTCAGAACTGAGATGAGGAGAAATTTCTTCACCCAGAGAGTGGTGAGCCTGTGGAATTCACTACCACAGAAAGCAGTTGAGGCCAAAACATTGTATGTTTTCAAGAAGGAGTTAGATATAGCTCTTGGGACGAAAGGGATCAAAGGATATTGGGGGAAAGCAGGAACAGGGTACTGAGTTGGATGATCAGCCATGATCACAATGAATGGCAGAGCAGGCTCGAAGGGCCGAATGGCCCACTCCTGCTCCTATTTTCTATGTTTCTATGCTTAACAAATCTACTGGAGTTTTTTTGAAGATGTAACTAGTAGAATAGCTAAGGGAGAATCAGTGGGTGTAGTGTATTTGGATTTTCAGAAGGCTTTTGATAAGGTCCCACAGAAGAGGTTAGTCTGCAAAATTAAAGCACATGGGATTGAGGGTAATATACTGGCATGGATTAAGAATTGGTTGACAGACAGGAAACAGAGTAGGAATAAACGGGTCTTTTTCTGGGTCACAAGCAGTGCCTAGTGGGGTACCTCACGGATCAGTGCTTGGGCCCCAGTTAGTCACGATTTATATATTAATGACTTGGGTGAGGGAACTAAATGTAACATTTTCAAGTTTACAGATGGGGTGGGGAATGTGAGTTGGGAGGAGGATGCAAAGAGGCTCCAATGTGATTTGGACAAGTTGGGTGAGTGGGCAAATGCATGACAGATGCAGTATAACGTGGATAAATGTGAGGTTATCCACTTTGGTTGTAAAGACAGAAAGGCAGATTATCTGAATGGTGATAGATTGGGAAAGGGGGAGGTGCAACGAGACCTGTGAGTCCTTGTACACCAATGTCTGAAAGCAAGCATTCAGGTGCAGCAAGCAATTAGGAAGGCGAATGGTATATTGGCCGTCATTGCAAGAGGATTTGAGTACAGGAGCAAGGATGTCTTACTGCAGTTATACAGGGCCTTGGTGAGACCACATCTGGAGTATTGGAAGGATGTTCTTGCCTTGGAGGGAGTGCAAAAAAGATTTACTAGGCTGATTCCTGGGATGGCAGGATTGACATATGAGGAGAGATTGGGTCGACTAGATCGAGATTCACTCGAGTTTAGAAAAATGAGAGGGGATCTCATAGAAACCTATAAAATTCTAACAGGACTAGATGGGCTAGATGCAAGGAGGATGTTCCTGATGGCTGGGGAGTCCAGAGCCAGAGGTCGCAGTCCCAGGATACGGGGTATGCCATTTTCACTCAGAGGGTGGTGAACCTGTAGAATTCTCTACCGCAGAAGGCAGTGGAGGCCAAGTCATTAAATATATTCAAGAAGGAGACAGATATAGTTCTTAACGCCAAAGGGATAAGGGATATGGGGAGAAAGCGGGAACAAGGTACTGAATTAGACGATCAACCATGATCTTTTTTTAAATGGCGGAGCAGGCCCAAAGGGCCTACTCCTGCTCCTATTTTCTATGTTTCTATAGGTGGAATGGGCAGATGAAATTGAATGCAGAGAAGTGTGAAATGATTCATTTTGATGGGAAGAATGAGGAAAGGCAATATAAAATAAAGGGTACAATTCTAAAGGGTAGTGCAGGAGCAGAGGGACCTGGGTGTATATTTGCACAAATCATTGAAGGCGGCAGGGCAGGTTGAGAAAGCAGTTAATAAAGCATGTGGGACTCTGGGCTTTAGAAATAGGGGCATAGAGTAAAAAAGCAAGGAAGTTATGCTTTATAAAACTCTTGTTCATCCTCAACTGGAGTATTGTATCTAATTCTGGGCATCACGCTTTTGGAAGGATGTGAAGGCATTAGAGAAGGTGCAGAAAAGATTCACAAGAATGGTTCCAGAGATGAGAAACTTCAGTTATGTGGCTAGATTGCAGAAATTGGGGCTGTTCTCCTTGGAGATGAAAAGATTAAGAGGAGATTTGATAGAGGTATTCACAATCAGGAGGGTTCTGGACAGAGCAGATAAGGAGAAACTGTTCCTGTTGGCGGAAGGGTCGCCAATTTAAGTTGATTGGCAAAAGAAGCAATGGCAAAATGAGGGAGAAAAAAATTACGCAGCACATGTTTAGTATTTGGAATGCACTGCCTAAGTGTGGTGGAGGCAGATTCAATTGTGGTTTTCAAAAAAGAATTGGGTAATTAGCTTAAGCAAAAAAACCTGCAGGGCTACGGGGAAATGGAACTCAGTGAGCTGCTCTTCCAGAGAGCCAGCAAGACATGACAGGTCGAATGACCTACTTCTTTCTGTGCTATAACCATTCTATGATAAAGAGGTTAAGTGCATTGATGTGAATCTACCCCAGTCAAGTAAACTCCACTTAAACCAAACTTCTATTAACATTGATCTTCTTAACCAACATCCTCACACATACATTTCCAAATGGGTCACTTAAATAGTGTTCAGGAACAGGAATCCTACTCCACTCCCTGCAATCCTGCTGAAATCAGCTAACTCAGGATAGACCAGGAATCGAACCTGGGGTCATCTTGGTCTGCATAACTCTGCAAGTTTATCCAATGAGTAGCTGAGTTATTGGAATAGCTGTATGCCTTACTGCTCGTATAAACTGCATGCAATATTAGTACCCTTATAACATAATGCTCATGTAAATTGTTGATTGTTATAAGTACTGCAATGCGACAAGCAGGAAGGAGGTGGCAAGTAATCAAGCCTTGCATGGATCAGGGAGTGAATGTAAAATACAATGTCTATTATTTAAACATGAAATGTACATGTTTTCTGACAAGCAATAGCCACGTGCATTATAAACCCAATATTGAAATGGTGCTTCAGTTTTAGTCACTCCATCCACATAAAAGCATACAGTTGAAGCGTATGTAAGAATATAAGAAATAGAAGAGTAGGTCATTCGGCCCTTCCAGCCTGTTCCAACATTCAATAAGATCATGGCTTATCATCTAACTCAACTCCACCTTGCCCACACTATCCCCATGTCCCTCAATTCCCTTATTATCCAAAGATCTATCAATCTCTGTCTTGAAGATGCTCAACAACTGAGCATCTACTGCTCTCTAGGGTACAGAATTCCAAAGATTCACAATGCTTTGAGTGAAGAAATTTCTCCTCATTTCAGTGCTAAATGGCCAACCCCTTATTCTGAGGATCTGACCCCTAGTTCTAGACTCCCCAGTCAGGGGAAACTTCCTTCCACGATCTATTCTGTCAAGCCGCTTAAGATTTTACACTTTTCAATTAAACCACCCCTCAAACTTCTAAATTCCAGGAAATATAGGCCGAGTCTACTCAATCTCTTCTCATAAGACAATCTCATTCCAGGAATCAGTCTAGTAAACTTTTGTTACACTCCCCCTAAGTCAAGTACATCCTTCCTTAGATAAGGAGACCAAAACTGTGCACAGTACTCCAGCTGTGGTCTCACTAAGGCAGTATGAAATACTCTAATCCCTTTATAATGAATGCAATACTCCAATCCCTTTATAATGAAGGCTACATAACTTTACCTTCTTAATTGCCTGCTATACCTGCATGTTAACTTTTTGATTCCTGTACAAGGACACCCAAGTCTCTCTGAATATCCACATTCCCTCACCATTTAAAAAAAATCAGCTTTTCTATTTTTCCTATCAAAGTGAATAACTTTACACTTCCCCATATTATATTTCATGTGCCATGCTCTTGCCCACTCACTCGAGCTGTATGTATCCCTTTGCAGCCTCTTTGTGTCCTTCCCACAGCTTACTTTCCAAAATAACTTAGTATTGTCAGCAAACTTGGATACATTATGCTCAGTCCCCTCATTTAAGTCATTGACATAGTTCATAAATAGCCACGGTCATAGCACTGATACTCGCAGTATCGCGTTAGTGGAAGCCTGTCAACCCAAAAATTACCCATTTATTTCTACTGTTTTCTGACCATTAACCAATCCTCAACCATGCTATTACACAGGATATACGGCACAAAAACAGGCCATTCAGCTCAACCAGTCAATGTCAGCGTTTATGCGCCACTGAAGCCTCCTCTCATCTTAATCCATCATTGTAACCCTCTATTCCCTCCTCCCTCACATATATGTCTAGCTTTCCCTTAAATGTGTCTATACTATTCGCTTCAACCACTCCCTGTGGTAGAGTTCCATGTTCTCACTGCTTGAGGTAAAGAAGTTGCTTCTGAATTCCCTATTAGATTTCTTGGTGACTATCGTATATTGAATGCCTCTAGTTTGCTCTTCCCCACAAGAGGATCAATCCTATGAGCTCCCATTTTGTCTAATAACCTCTTGTGAGATACCTTATCGAATGTTCTTCAAAAATCCAAATGCACTAAAGCCATTGCTGCCCCTTTATTTATCCTGCTAGTTACAACTTCAAAAAACTCTGGACCTGTTTCTATGCTGTACGACTCTATGACTCTAATAGTACATTCTAGCATTAACCTTACGACTGATGTCAGACTAACTGGCCTACAGTTCCCCATTTTTTCTCTACCTCCCCTTGAATAGCAGGGTTCCATTTGCCACTTTCCAATCAATGGGCACTGTTCTAGCATCTAGGGAATTCTGGAAGATCAAAAACAATGTATCCACCATCTTTGCAGCTATCTCTTTTAAAACCCGAGGATGCAGGCTATCAAGTCCAGGGACTTTGTCGATTTTTAGTCCCATTAATTTCTTCAGTACTATTTCTTTACCAGTACTCATTTCCTTAAGTTCCTCATTCTCACTAGTCCCATTGCTTCCCACTACTGTAAAGACAGATACAAAGTATTCATTTAATATCTCTGCCATTTCCTTATTCCCCATTATAATATCCCCTGTCTCTGCCCCTAACAGGTCCGTACTTATTTTCACTAATCTTTTCCTTTTACAATCTGTTTTTATGGCTTTTGCTAGTTTACTTTCATATTCCTTTTTCATCTTAGACTAAAGTTCCAGACTCTCCACAACTGGACAGATACAGAAAACAACTTGCATTGTTATAGTGCCTCTAACATAGCAAAACATCCCACATTGCTTCACAGGAGCATTATCAAGCAAAATATAACACTGAGACGCATGAAGAGATAATAAGACAGGTGACCAGAAACTTAGTCAAAGAGTTAGATATTAAGGAGTGCCTTAAAAGAGAGACAGAGGTAGAGAGGCAGAAACATTTAGGAAAGAAATTCCAGATCATAGGGCTTAGGTAACTGAAGGCACAGTGGCCAACAGCAGGGCAACGGAACTTAGGGACACACAAGAGGTCAGAACTGGAGATGCGCAGATAACTTGGAGGGTTGTAGGGCTGGAGGAGGTTACAAAGATATAGTTACAGAGCTAGAACAAGATTTTAAAATGTTCTTTTCTAAAGTGTCAGGAAATTAGAGTGGCGTGCCAAATCTGTAGTTTTTAAGTAAGAAACACCTGAAACAAACATGTTAATTTTTCAATAACTCCTTGATAAAATGTAAAGTTCCTTGGACTGGCATAGTCCAAGAAATAAAGTAATTATTTATGCTAAGTCCTATACATCTGCAATTCAGATTTATAAAATCCACCCATCTACAGTGACAGATTTAAGAAATCAATTAATGAAGTCAAAAGATTCCAATGAAGTCCTTCTAATTAACGTTTTACTAAAGCTACAAATTAAAAAATTTTTTAAACAGGATTAGTAACATACTACAATTTCTCCAATGATATGCAATAACAATTTAATTTGCATTTACTTTATATATACAAAATATCCCTTTAAAGGAATTGATCTTGGTAAATGCAGTTAGCTTCTACAAAGAAATTAAAACACTTGTTAAAAAAAAAAATTCTAATCTATTTGACAGGTGGCTCTTTTAGGGCAGCCAATGCAGTGACTAGAAAAAATTATATCTTAATACAACTGGTGACGATTAAATAATAGAACTAATTGAGTGTTTATTTTCTATTACAGAATGGACCTAGTGTATATAAATTCACAGAAAACTCTACTGAAGCCATGGTTTTCTAGCAAGACATTTCTAACAATGAATGGCACATACCTTAGCCATTCTTTGCCCAAGGGCACGTCCCAAAAGTACAAACAGAATACTATATGCATCATTCTTGGACCATATGCATCATTCTTGGACCATATGCTTAATTCATCCAGATGTTAGTGCTGTTGAACCAAAATTATATACCATCATACTGCTAACTGCCAGATCAATTTGCATCCAGCAGTACCATGTTTATGCTGCTTAGCTGCACACCCAAAAGACAGTTCTGCGCATGCATGCATGCTCAATTAACAAACAATAAATTTTTTAATGTTTTTAAAACACAAGCATCATCCAAACTTCAAAGTATTTAAATAAGACCTAACTAAGTTTCTAATATGTCCAGGAGCACCAAAAGGCACCCAATATTTTGTAAACCCAGTCTGACACCTGGGTAAGCGACTGCCTCCTATAACACTGTCTCATACTATTCCCCTCTGGACTAAGGTTGTATTGTACAACGCAGTATAACTGCAACTGAATGGTTGCATAACTCCATCCAAAAATAAATTAAATGCTGCAGTTCAAAGTACCAAAAAAAGAAAGCAGTTAGGCTCACTTTTAAACTCTACTTGAAGTCTTTCATGAACACTCATGGAGACAGGTTGGGACAATTTCTGTCTCCAGTCCACAGTCTAACATGTCTGAACATGACTGGATCAGTAACCAGCAGCTAACTCAAGCTCAGCAACTGTATAATAATCCAGGGTCCTCCTGGATTGCACAGATCTGCCCAGGCAGAAGCATTAGCAGATAAAAACTATGGAAAATTAAAAAAAGGTTATTTTCACCAACTTAACTGGATGCCTTTCAGTTATCTGAGCAACACAGTTAACAAAGTTTGCTTCCGCAAGACATACACAACCACTGAGGTTTCTGTGCCCTGCCTTAAAAGTTACTGCGGTCTCTGTTTCTCTCATTTCCTCAGACTAGTTCTGTACTATGGTTTAAAATTAATAATCCATTACATTCATTACAGCTAACAATGCTGGCAGTGCAGAGTGTTGGAATACAATAGTACTACAGAGATGTGAAACTTGATCTAATGCCTATAATTTACCAACCTTAAAGTCACTGTAGACAGTACTAAGTTTAGACCAAATCCTCCCCTCAGGAGCAGGGATCTTATCTTCTGGATTTTTTGCATTCACCTCCTTGCAGCAGTGCCAAGCAGTATTGGATGTACCAGAATGGCTTAGTCCAGCATGGATTTCATAACTCCATTTATTTAGACAATATACATAATTCTGTGACTCAAGTGATAAAGGTATCATCTCTGAAATATGCTTATTGGCAGGAAAGGTGAGGAGGGCTCAGTGAGGGCAGATCCAGGCGCAATTGTGATACTCCCCACCTCACCACAATCTATTAGCAACTCAGCACTCCCAAGCGTGAATAATAGTCACTTGGACAAGGTACCAGAAGGCAATAGTACACCAGTGAGGAAGCCAATATATTCAGCAGACATTCAAGAGAGCACTGGAAGAATCTTTTTATTTAAAAAAAAAGAGATCAAAGCTGAAAAGATCTCCTACTTTTTCATAATTTTACATGCAATGCTAGGCAGCAAGAGTGGTACAGGTAACCTCCATTTGGGGGTCAGAATTTCATTACATTAAAATGTTGGTGACAATCCTACAGTGTTTTGGAGTACCCAAACATATTAACTACTGTAGATGGCCTTAACATTAATGAGAAAACAATTTTTTTTTGTAAGGAATTTCAAAAATTTTAAGATTCTAGACTGTATTCCATCTGTCTTCTTTCAGCAGCCAGAGCCCAGTTACGTATCCACCTCATGTTTTGCTATTTAAGAACCATTTCTTGTTTTAGTTACCTCGCTCAATTGCTCCCCATCATGTTCCTGTGCACCCATGTTTTCTTCTATCATTATTTGTAAAAATCAATGTAAAATATTTTTTATCTCGGCCTCAATAGGAATTGCTAGATGAGAAAAGACCACATTCCATCTAATTCACTTTCTACCATGATACAATGGGGTTGTTGCTGCTTAATAAAATGATAATAGACTGAGTCCAAAATTAATCTGCCTCCTTTATTCCCAAGTGGTCCTTCCCTCTCTAACTATTCAGTCATGTGACAGCCGTGGCTCAGTTGGCAGCACTTACGTCTGAGTCAGAAGGTTGTGGGGTCAAGTCCCACTCCAGAATTAGAGAACAATCTAGGTTGAAACTCCAGCACAGTACTGAGGGAGCGATTCACTGTCAGAAGTACCATCTTTCAGATGAGGTGTTAAACCAAGGCCCCCATCTGGTGGATGTAAAAGATCCCATGGCACTATTTTGAAGACAACCAGGGGAGATATCCCCAGTGTCCTGGCCAATACTTAACCCTAATCAACATCACAAAAAATAATTATCTGGTCATTATCATATTGCTGTTTGCGGAAGCTTGCTGCGAGTAAATTAGCTGCCACATTTCGCACGTTACAACAGTGACTCACTTCAAGAAAGTACTTCATTGGCTGTAAAGCACTTTGAAACATCCAGTGGTTGTGAAGGCGCTAACATAAGTGCAAGTCTTTCTTTTACTTTGTATATGCCTATAAAGCCCTTATTTATTTTCTTGTTAGCATTTTCAAGTTCACTTCTAGTTCCTCTAATCTCCCACTGCACTTTCATATTCCTTATGATTATCTTTAGTATGGTTAACCCGAACTTAATCATAAGTACCCCTTTCAAGTTTTAGTTTCGTGGTAATTTCTCATCAAATCTCAAACTAATTTCACGTGGGACCCATACAGCCAAGGCTGTATTTGTTTCAAGGGTGCACATATGGTACTTTTCTGTTACATCTGAATGAGTATGTCTCTTGCAGAAATATAGTAATCAACTACACAAAACCTACAAGTTAAGGAAATTCACTTTCTGCCTTTCACAATAATGTAGGGATGAGATCGTTGTGCTGCTTCTGGCATGCGATGACAGCACATGTTGCAGTGTTGCATGCTCCCAAGTCCACGATGTTCCGTCCATTAACTTTATTGGGCACAGGATCATGGACAGGGACTGCACAATTTTGAGGCATGTTCCAGGAGCTCACAGCAAAATGTTGATTCCATTCGATTTTTTTTTTTTGCAGGGGGAGGAAAAGAGAGGGGCTGGGTACAGTGCAACCAGTGGCTCTGCTCCTGAGCCCTGAAGTCTCTCCACTATGTGCAAGGCTCAAATCTGGAGGGTGATGAAATATTCACAACTCACCTCAATGGGTACAACTGCAACAACACTCAAGAAGCTTGGCAACAACCAGGAATGAGCAGTTGGCTTGATTGGTTCTCAACATCCATGCCCTCCACTCTGGAATTATATATACAGATGTAACTCACCAAGGTTACTTCAATAGCACCTCCCTCCTGTGATCTCTACCACCAAGGACTGCGCCGACCATCAACCACCGATTTATACTAATCCTACACTAATCCCATATTCCTACCACATCCCCACCTGTCCCCATATTTCCCTACCACCTACCTATACTAGGGGCAATTTATAATGGCCAATTAACCTATCAACCTGCAAGTCTTTGGCATGTGGGAGGAAACCGGAGCACCCGGAGGAAACCCACGCAGACACAGGGAGAACTTGCAAACTCCACACAGGCAGTACCCAGAATTAAGCCCGGGTCGCTGGAGCTGTGAGGCTGCGGTGCTAACCACTGCGCATGGGCATTAAGTATGGTCTTGACAGCATTTCTCACATCCAAGCATTAAATAGACAACCACTGGTTCATATAGTCTACCTTCCAAATTTCCCATCAGATTACTCACTGTGATTCTGCCAATCTGCAGTTAGTGGTTTGTGAGTAATTCATAATTATTTTGCCCTACAGTTACAAAACATGTTTGAAGCATGTCATCTTTGAGGTACTAGACAGAAGACTTAACTACATAGATAGATTGGCAATAAAAGATCACAAGCACAGAAAACAAAGGTTGCATGATACTCAAACTGGAGCAGTGCTCTCCAGGGTTCAATTCTGGGAGCTATATATGATTTGGATTTGGGTATAGCATATAATATAGAAATTTCCCAACAAAGCACAGTAGCAAGCAAGACAAGAAAGAACTTCAGAAGAACATTAAAATAAAAGCAAAATACTGCAGATGCTGGAAATCTGAAATAAAAACAAGAAATGCTGGAACCACTCAGCAGGTCTGGCAGCATCTGTGGAAAGAGAAGCAGAGTTAACGTTTCGGGTCAGTGACCCTTCTTCGGAACTGACAAATATTAAAAATGTCACAGGTTATAAGCAAGTGAGGTGGGGGTGGGGCAAGAGATAACAAAGGAGAAGGTGCAGATTGGACCAGGCCACATAGCTGACCAAAAGGTCAAGGAGCAAAGGCAAACAATATGTTAATGATGTGTTGAAAGACAAAGCATTAGTACAGATTAGGTGTTAATACACTGAATATTGAACAGCAGCAAGTGCAAACCTGAAAAAAATAGTGGGTAAGCAAACTGAGCAAACTAAGATGAAATGAAATAAATGCAAAAAAAAATTGTAAAAAATGTAAAGAAGAAAAAATAACTAAGAATGAAAGTAAAATGGGGGGCTGTCATGCTCTGAAATTATTGAACTCAATGTTCAGTCCAGCAGGCTGTAGTGTGCCTAATCGGTAGATGAGATACTGTTCCTCGAGCTTGCGTTGATGTTCACTGGAACACTGCATCAATCCCAGGACAGAGTTGTGAGCATGAGAGCAGGGGGGAGTGTTGAAATGGCAAGCAACCGGAAGCTCAGGGTCCTGGTGCGGACTGAGCAGAGATGTTCCGCAAAGCAATCACCCAGTCTGCGCTTGGTCTCCCCAATGTAGAGCAGACCACATTATGAGCAGCGAATACAGTATACTACATTGAAAGTAGTACAAGTAAATCGCTGCTTCACCTGAAAGGAGTGTTTGGGGCCTGTGATAGTGAGGAGAGAGGAGGTAAATGGGCAGGTATTACACCTCCTGCGATTGCAGGGGAAGGCGCCATGGGACAGGGAAGAGGTGGTGGGGGTAATGGAGGAGTGGACCAGGGTGTCGCGGAGGGAACGATCCCTTCGGAATGCTGACAGGGGAAGGGAGGGGAACATGCGTTTGGTAGTGGCATCACGCTGGAGGTGGCGGAAATGGCGGAGGATGATCCTTTGGAATATGGAGGCTGATGGGGTGGAAAGTGAGGACAAGGGGAACCCTGTCACGGTTCTGGGGGGGGGGAGGGGAAGGGGTGAGGGTAGAGGTGCGGGAAATGGGCCAGACACGGTTGAGGGCCCCATCAACCACAGTGGAGGGAAATCCTCGCTTGGAGGAAAAAGGAGGTTATATCAGAAGCACCGTCATGGAAGGTAGCATCATCAGAGCAGATGCATCGGAGACAGAGAAACTGGGAGAATGGACTGGAGCCCTTACAGGAGGTAGGGTGTGAAGAAGTGTAGTCGAGGTAGCCGTGGGAGTCGGTGGGCTTATAATGGATATTAGTAGACAACCTATCGCCAGAGATGGAGACAGAGAAGTCGAGGAAGGGAAGTGTCAGAGATGGACCATGTAAAGGTGAGAGAAGGGTGGAAATTCCTTTCAGGTGAAGCAACGATTTACTTGTTCTTCTTTCAATGTAGTATACTGTATTCTCTGCTCATAATGTGGTCTGCTCTACATTGGGGAGACCAAGCGCAGACTGGGTGATTGCTTTGCGGAACATCTCTGCTCAGTCCGCACCAGGACCCTGAGCTTCCGGTTGCTTGCCATTTCAACACTTCCCCCTGCTCTCATGCACACATCTCTGTCCTGGGATTGCTGCAGTGTTCCAGTGAACACCAACGCAAGCTCGAGGAACAGCATCTCATCTACCGATTAGGCACACTACAGCCTCCGACTGAACATTGAGTTCAATAATTTCAGAGCATGACAGCCCCCCATTTTACTTTCATTTTTAGTTATTTTTTCTTCTTTACATTTTTTACAATTTTTTTTTGCATTTATTTCATTTCACCTTAGTTTGTTCAGTTTGCTTACCTACTGTTTTTTTTTCAGGTTTGCACTTGCTTCTGTTCAATATTCAGTGTATTAACACCTAATCTGTACTAATGCTTTGTCTTTCAACACATCATTAACATATTGTTTGCCTTTGCTCCATGACCTTTTGGTCAGCTATGTGGCCTTGTCCAATCTACACCTTCTCCTTTGTTATCTCTTGCCCCACCCCCACCTCACTTGCTTATAACCTGTGACATTTCTAATATTTGTCAGTTCCGAAGAAGGGTCACTGACCCGAAACGTTAACTCTGCTTCTCTTTCCACAGATGCTGCCAGACCTGCTGAGTGGTTCCAGCATTTCTTGTTTTTACTTCAGAAGAACATGGTCAGTTTGAAACAAGCTGAAAGGCAGTAAATGGAATATGTGGACAAGTATGAGGTAATATATTTTGTTTGCAAAACTAAAATAGTACACATTCAACTGAAGGACAGTCAATTGCTTGAAGGAATAGAGAACATGCGGGTTAAAAACATAAATATGAAAAAATGCAAAAGCTAGAAATCTAAAATAAACACAGAAAATGCTGGAAATACACTGGAAGCCAGTCAGTATCTGCAAAAAGAAAAAAGACAGGTTTGCCACTTCCCATGTCAAGACCTATTATTTATTTCCACCATTCTCTAAAAGTGCAAGTACATATCAACACAGCCATACAAAAGCCAACAGTATTTTTGGTTTTATAAATAGAAACAAAGAGTATGACAGAAAAGACGCAACATTGATTTGCACAAGACAATGGTTATGCATGAGTTGAGAGTATTGCATACAGTTTTGGGCACCACATTACAATTATATTAGGAAAAAGATAGATTAGAAATAAGGGGGCCATCACTTATGACTCAGATGAGGAGAAATTTCTTCGCTCAAACGGTTGTGAATCTTTAGAATTCTCTACCCCAGAGGGTAGTGGATGCTCCATCATTGAATATATTTAAGGCTCGGATAGACAGAATTTTCTTCTCTCGGGCAATCAAGGGATATGGGGAGCTGGAGGGAAAGTGGAGTTGAAGCCCAAGATCAGCCATGACTATAGCAGAGCAGGATGGACGGGCCGTATAGCCTAGTCCTGCTCCTATCCCTTCTATCAAGAGAAATGTGGCCCCTTCTAACTGATAACAGTGATATTGTCAGTGCAAATAAGGAAATGTTGAGTGCTTTGTATCAGTATTTACAGTCGAGGAAGAGGATAACATGCCAGACATCCCAAGGAAACTAATACTGACTCACTGAAATTAACATAAAAGCAAAACAACAGGAATGAAGAAAATAATGGCACTAAAGGGTGACAAATCCCCAGGATCAGATGATTTCCATCCAGGGTTTTAAAGGAAGCAAGTGAGTAACATTGCAGATGCCCTAACCACACTCTTCCAAAATTCTCCTGATTCAGAAACCATTCCTTTAGATTGGAAAATTGCACGTCACTCCACTATCTAAGAAAGGGGAGAGGGGGAAATCAGAGCGTTATTGACCAGTTAGCCTAACTTCTATTGTTAGGAAATGATTAAAGTCTATAATTAAAGATAGAATGATTGAACATCTTTAAAATGTTCAGCTGATCAGAGAGAGCCAGCATGGATTTGTAACAGGTAGATTATGCCTGATGAAACCTGATTGAATTTTTTTGAAGTGACTTAAATAGTGGACAGGGGAATGTCTATGGACGTTATTTATACGGTATCTGACAAAGTCCCTTATAAGAGACTGTTAGCTAAACTTGAAGCTCATGGAATTGCAGACAAATTATTGACCTAGTTAGGAAATTGGCCGAGTGGCAGGAAACAGAGAGTAGGGATAATGGACAGTTACTCCAATTGATGTGTTTTGGGGCCTCAACTATTCACTGTATTTATCCAAATTGGTGAATACACAAAGATAGATGATATTGTAGATGGAAGCATAAGATTACAAAAAGATATTAATAGATTAAGTGAATAGGCAAAACTCTGGCAAATGGATTTCAATGTATGCAGATGTGGGATCATTCACTTTGGACCTAAAAAGGTAGAACAGCATACTGTTTAAATGGTGAAAAGCTAGAAAAAGTGGAGGTCGAAAGACCTGAGGGTCCAGGTACATAGATCATTATGTCATGAACGGGTACAGAAAATAATCAAAAAAGGCTAATGGAATGCTGGCCTTTACATCTAGAGGACTAGAATACAAGTAGTTTAAGATACGCTACAGTTATACAAAGCCCTGGTTAGACCACACCTGAAATACTGTGAGCAGTTCTGGGAACCTCACCTCATGAAGCATACACTGAGCTTGGAGGGAGTGCAGTGTAGATTTACCAGAATGATATCTGGACACCAAGGGTTAAATTACAAGGGGAGATTACACAAATTAAGGTTGTAATCCCTGGAATTTAGACAATTAAGGGGGGGAATTTGATCAAAGTTTTCAAGATATTAAGGCGAATAGATAGGGTAGAAAAAGAGAGAAACTATTTCCGCTGGTTGGGGAGTCTAGGACTAGTGGCATAATCTAAAAATTAGAGCCAGACCTTTCAGAAGTGAAATTAGGAAATACCTCTATGTACAAAAGGTGGTAGAAGTTTTGAATCCTCACGCTGGATCAATTGTTAATTTTAAATCTGAGATTGGTAGATTTATGTTTACCAAAGGTATTGAGAGACATGGGGTAAAAGCAGGTATATGGAATTTGGTCACAGATCAGCCATGATCTCACTGAATGATGGAACAGGCATGAGGGGCTAAGTGGCCTATTCCTGTTCCTATGTTCCAATCATAGAAAAGACCCTAAAACCAAAAGAAAGCACCCAATGATGATACTGCGGATGAGAAATAAGCAGAGATTTAAGATATAGGGATTATTTCTGCTGCAGCAGAGAAGGCCAAGAGGAGATTTAATTGAGTGTTTAAAATTATGATGCTGTGTGATTGGATTATTAAGGGAATGACAACTTTCTCTGATTGAACAGCTAGTAACATTTACCCATCACCTCCATCCCCACTGACCTGCAGTGACCACCACCCGCCCCCCCCACCCCCCCCCCACCACATCAAATTTAAAATCTCTCTATGGTCCTGCCCCTTTTGGTCTCCTACAACTCCAACCCCTCCCATAAACAATCTGTTCGTCAGACTCCAGCCCCTGATACACTCATCCTCCCTTTGTTGTATCTTCAGCCGTCCAGCTCCCATTCTCTCAAATTCCCTTCCCAAATCCTTCTTTCTCCTCCTCCCTCTCAATCTTTAAAGACCCTCTTTAAAATCCACCTTTTTAACTAAAGTATTGGTCACCCCTCCTAACTTCTCCTCCTCTGGCTTGACATCTATTGTGAAGTGCCTGTCGACATTAAGTGTGTTTTATAAATGCAAGTTGTTGTTGCTGATGAGGTCTCATCAATTTAAAATCGTCATCAAGGAACTGAGAACAGAGGTTAGGAAAAATATCTTTACACGGAGAATTGTTAAGAACATGTTTTAGCACAAGGAGTAGGTGAGGCAGACGCCACTTCAATTTTAAAATAAGAGTAAACATTGGTAATAGGCTCCAGAGTGCTTGTATGTTGCATGCCACATTACATTACCAAATTACTTCAATTTGACAGTTGTTAGATTCCAGAAAGCTTGTTGTGAAAGGATAATGCTGAAGCCTATCTATACGCAATTTCACATTTATCGTAGAGTAAAAAGGATTACAAACATGGAGCTCCTCACTCAAACCATCCACCAGTCCCAATAAGAGTCTCCTTATAACTGCTCAAGAAAGACCCCAGTTAGCACCCGCCACCTGCAGAATTAAATAATAGATACACAATTTCTCTCCAGCATTTGTTTCAATACAGTAAGGTCAATACGTAGTCTTTTCTCACTCACACTTTTCGCAGAGTGAACACTGTCCCACAAAAGAATGATTATCCACATAACATTCAATGGGTATCCTATCTTCAGCATATCCCTTGTTCAGAATTTCACCTAAAATATTTAGACAAATAGAACACCCTATCCACTGCCTCCACAAGACCCAGTGTTTCTGCATCTAAAGTGCTTTTAACAACCCTTTATTTTCTTAGCTTCCCAAGCTAAAAAGGACATTTCCCATTTTCACCCATCAGAAATATTATGAAACTAGCTGCACTCGAATACCTATCAGTAAGATAAGGACGTGAGGCATCACTAAAAATGACTAGCTTCATGTTCTTTGGATTACCCAAGAATGGGAACTACAGTACACATTTCTCCAGATTTAATGTTTTTATACTTTTATTTGCCTTTAAAACATTCTCAACTTTTGAGTGTTTCATCATCGTACTTAGCTCCAGCACATCAAAACTAGCAACAGGTCTAGTCTAAGTGCACAACAAATTTAATTGACCAATCAAGCTTCATAATTGCTCAGTCTCTGCTTTAGATATATCAGTTTTCTGTGATAACCTAGCACAGTTAACTGGGATTGGAGTAACACTCTCTAAATAGGATTGTTGATTTAAAGCTATTCCAGACTTGGTCTGCTTAATATCTAAACCAATATATTTAAAAGGTCCGACAAGCCTGACTGCCAATCTGATTAACATATTTCTCAAATTCCGCAGTACCACCCCATAAGAAATCATCAACGTGCATCATGAAGATACCTGAAAGTTTCCCTGATACCAATAAAACATGGCAGGATCTGCTTTTAGTTGAACGTAACCAATTTTCAACAAAACAGATCTCACCGAGAAATACCACATCCTGGAAGTATCTTTAAGGCTATAGATGCATTTGTTCAGTTTCCATAGTTTCCTGATGCAAGAGTCACTTCCAGAGCCACTATTAGAACTTGTACTGCACTTTCTTACTCTTCACGCTTTCATCCCATTCGGTCAGTCCATGGACCTTGCTTCTTGGCCATCATCTTAAACATTCAATCAATATTTAAACTTGCCAGGAGATTTTCCTGCACATCCCACAACTGCTGCACCCCTCCATTTATTAGACCACTCTGGAATATGTTACCAGAGCACCTACTCAGGGCAATTGTCCCTGGGATGCGATAGCTCTTTTTTTTTTGAGTGTCATGATCGCTCACATTACTATCCAACCCTTCATAGAGTTATACAGCACAGAAAAAGGCTCTTCGGCTGATTGATGGCTGGCACGGTTGCAAGCACCTAACTATTCTAATCACATTTTCCAGCACTCGGCCTGTAGCCTTGTATGCTATGGCGTTTCAAATGCTCATCTAAATACTTCTTAAATGTTCTACCTCATTCTGTTCCTCAGGACCTTCATCACAAAACACATGGTCATTTGAAGTACAAGGTGCCTTGTTTCCCTCTATCAGATGCACAAATTCTGAGATTTTGTAATCAGCCCCGATTAATCATGAGGAATGAAGATTAACAGTTTGATATCCATGCTTGATAACTACTGTCTTATCATGACAGTTAGGCCAATGTGCTTTGATGAATTATAATTTTCTTTAAGCCACTGACTGGAGATCTGAATTTATATTTTTTTTGAAAGACATTTTAAAAAGGCCAGCTAAAAGGATGACCTTGCTGACAGCTTATGATACCTAATTTGGAACACTGTACCCTACACTACAATGCTTGTGAGGAGGGAGATGAAATGTCTGCTCATGCCCCAGCAAGAACCAAGACCTAGGAAGTTTAAAGGAACTACCTGTTATTTTTAGCAAGAAAGAAATACTGCTGTTATATTTGAATGACTGAGTGACTGTCATGTAACAAGCCCCTCTCCATCTGTGGTTTTTAAACTAGCATCTTTCTGCAGCAGAGAAAGGAGAAGCAACTGGACTCTCACACGTGCAGACCCAAGTGGGGATCTCTCTCTCTCTCTATTCCAGCTGGAACATTTTCAAATTCTGCTTGTTGACTGACCGCCACGGCATACTCCGGCTACAATAAGAAACCCCGAAGGAAATCATTAGCATCGCTGTCTCCAAGAGACCCACAGAATCGGTCATCTACCTCTTCAAACTAAAAGCCTCAGGTCCACCGAATTCAGTTCGAAGCCAGCTGAATCAAACGCCACAGACTATATATCCCTTTGTTCTATGGGCTGTAACTCAAACAATCTACCTTTCCCCACTCGAGCGAGTGAGTGAGTGGAAGTTGGTGCGGAGCTAATTATTTTTATAGATCGATTTAGGTACAATAAAGTTAACCTCTTTCTTTTGTCACGCAGGCCCCACCTTCCAAGAATGAGGCACATTAATTTCACCACATGAACATAGATTTTTAAACTGTTATTAGAGTAAAGAAAGAACTTGCTTTTAAAAGAAAGCAATACCAGACCCTTGACTGGAAAGACATTTGCATATTTACAGACAGTGTTTAAAAGGGACAAAAGACCATTTCCTGACACATTCAATCCACAATGGACTTTTGACTACCAGACATTGTGGGTGGAGGAGCTCGCATTCCAGGTTGACTGCTAAGATGGCTGAATACACAAACGGACATGGTCACACACACCCCAAGTCACATGACTAACCTGCTGGGCAACCTGAGTTTTTTTGAATTTGAACTTCCTACAGAGTTTTTGAAGGCAGAAAGCTCCTGGCTCCTGGTTTGAGAACATCTCTCTCCTGTCTGTTTCCTTCTCTTTCTCACGGAACTGAAGCCCCATTGTAGACACATGAACCCCAAGAGACAGAAAAGCCTCCTACAGTGAATAAGGTTTAAGAAGAATACTGGGCCCCAACGAAAAGCAAGATCTACCTACAAGCGAGGACTACAGTGAGCTCGAAGCACAGTAACAAAAACCCCACTTCAGAGGTTGCCTCAAACCTCTCCACTATTTTTCTTCTGCTCTCTTCTGTCTTTATTTTCATGTGCATATCGCGTATACATGCTAGCATGGGGGGCAGTGTGTATCTGTAGGCGTTAACCAAATTAGAGTTCAAGTTTTAATAAATTTCACTTTTCTTCTTTAAACCTAAGAAAGCCTATTTGTGCTCATTTCTTTGCCTTATAATTGGAAACCGGTGAACAAGAATGCACCAAAGGGGAGCTCAAAACACTGTTTAAAAACAAAACCCTGTTATGGCAAGACCAGGTGAAGGCTGAAAGGGGACACCTAGACACCCTTTTTCACCTGGTCGTAACACTTCGTTAAACTCAAAAAAAAACTGTCCAATTGGTTCTTGTTATGATCATAACAAGAACCAAACATCAACTGAATTGGCCTGTACATCCACTTAAAGAATTAAACCCGTTGTGGTCAAACAAGGAGAGGGAAAAGAGGGAAGCCCTTCGACCACTCCTCACTTGACGGTAACAGAAATTTGGGGGCTTGTCCGCGATCAAACCCAAAGACAAACGGGAAATTGAAAGCGGGAAACTAAATCGATCCCTAGCAATAATTTCAAAACTTCAAAACAGGTTTTTTTGTGGTTTTCAGTGCTAGAGTACTAAAATGTCCACATTCAAGGCCAATACCTTTCTAGAACAGAATGAAGTAACTTGAACCAGGTTCAAAGCCCCATCTGTTGAAGAGTTAGGAACATAATAGGAGTAGGCCATTCAGCCAATCGAGCCTGCTCCGCCATTCAATACAATCATGGCTGATCATCCACTTCAATACCTTTTTCCTACACTATCCCCATATCCCTTTATGTCATTGGTATTTAGAAATCTGTCAATCTCTACATTAAACATACTCAATAACTCAGCTTCCACAGCCCTCTGGGGTAGAGAATTCCAAAGATGCACAACCCTCTAAGAAAATAAATTTCTCCCATATCTGTCCTAAGTGGCTTCCCCCTTATTTTGAAATTGTGATCCCCCTGGTTCTAGACTCCCCAACGAGGGGAAAACATCCCAGCTGCATCTACCCTGTCTATCCCTTTAAGTATTTTGTAGGTTTCAACGAGATCACCTCTCAGTCTTCAAAACTCTGGAGAATACAGGCCCCGTTTCCCCAATTTCTTTTCATAGCAAAGTCCCACCATCCTGGGAACAAGTCTGGTGAACCTTTGTTGCACTCTATGGCAATATCCTTCTTAAGGTAAGGACCAAAACTGCACACGGTACTCCAGGTGCAGTCTAACCAAGGTGCTATACAATTTGGCTGGGCAGTTAGAGATTACTATCCCTCCAAAAGCTCGGAAGCCCAAAATCCTAAAACCTGTGGCCAACCATTTTAAAACTGAAACTGAAGAACCAGAGACAGGCATAGAATCTGAAACAGACAAAGTAACATTAGCTAAGGTACAAATAGAACAGAGGAGACTAGAATTAGAATTTCAGAAAGAGGGAAGGAGAGAGGTTTCCAGGAAAGGGAAAAAGAGCTTTCCAGAAGGAAAAGGAGGAAAGGGAATTAAGATGGCTCAAACTAACTAGGGGAGGACCCAATAAAACCAGTAAAGGCACCGCTAGCGAGGAAGCTACCCCTAGCTCAGGACTGGGTGCTGCGCACTTAAAGTTCTCCCAGTTGATACCAAAGTTCAATGAGGGAAATGTGGAAAAACCCATGAGGTTTATTCACAGTTGCCTGATCAGAGTTAATGAGATTAGAAGACTAAAACTGCTATCCTGAGTGCATACGAGCTAGTACCGGAGGCGTACCACCAAAAGTTCCGAACTCTCCGAAAACAGCCTGAACAAACTTACCTTGACTTTGAAAGAGTTAAGCAGCTTGCTTTTGACCAGTGGATATGGGCACTTAAGATAGAGTCCACCTATGAAAACCTCAGAGAACTGATCCTCCACGACGAGTTCATAATCTCGCTTCCCCCTTTCCATAAGAAACCACGTGGGGGAACAAAAGGTTCCAACAGCCAGGCAGGCAGCAATCCTGGCTGATGATTATACACTTATTCTCAAGCCTAAGGGAAACACTTCCCTAGTCACCTCCAAAAACTTGAAAAGGATAGAAGGTGGGAAGGTGATAGGAGGATGAACAGCCATGAGCAAGAAGGGAGAACTTTTTGTCCTAAATATCCTATCATTGCTGGATAAGCTCCATTGATAGACTCATGGGCATCCACAGCAATACAAAAGAGGGCTTCAACCACACAGACTACATTTCCTCTCTTGCTGATAAAATGGTCCTGCAGTACTAACTAATAGAGTTTAACAGCACAAGGGCAAAAATATTCTAGACACTTTGCTGAAGCAGGTTTGTACTGTAATAATACCGGGTGTTAATTGTATTTGACCAGAAATATAAACTGATTCACTGTGTCAAGACACCAAAGTTAATGTGAGATGCTCATTCTCATTGTGCACCATTACCATCTTACCAAGGGCACTTTCCAGGTTGGTCACCAGAACTAAATAAGCACAGTATACATAACAGACTAGATTTGGACTATGAAACTAAAAATACAAAATAAGAGCAGCCCTACCTGGTTGCAAAATTTTAAAAATACAAAACAGTCATATCCAAACTTCCTATGCTTCCTTGTAAAACTTCATTTTGACAGTTTAAAATTTTAATTTTCCATTTTCCTTCATATCAATTAATTGCATTTTAGCATTGAATGTACACATCTTGAACTGGGCAGTGTCCTCAAATTAATCCTTAATCTGATCAGCAACAAGTAATTTCTTCATCAAATAACTGATTTACAAATCACTTGACAGGACATTGCACACTTAAATGTATCTACTTAAACCCAATTCTGCAGACAAATAATAAACGTCTATTGAAGGACTAATGGATTTTACATCAATTGAATCATGAGGCCAATAAACAGATTCTAACAAGGATCAGTGATTACTGAAACTTGAGAAAATAAAGCGCATCCTCTCAAGATTCACAAAAATAAATTCAGAAGTAAACCCAACTCAGCTCCCTACACAGGTCAGACAAAACCCTGTAGACAGTGTGGAGCAGGAGGAAGAGGTTAAAAAGCTGTCGTTTTCCTGCATGTGCACAGTTTGCGTGCTTACATGTTGATATTTGAATGTGGAGGTCATTTCATTCATACAAATGCTCACGTAGAACAGGTGCTACTGTAGGTTCCAAACACTATTACTCTGAACACAAACTTTCATTTGCCAGAAGATGCACTAAATTTCCTATTAAGATCCTTACGGACAAAATGACACAAAATTCTTTTCTTCAAAAAACAGCAGTATTGCTGCATGCAAGCATGCATGCATGCATGCAGATGCAACAGTGGTTTAGCAAAGTCCTAACGGCATTCTCTCTATACAGACATATAGAGTGATTTCCATGAAAAGTCTGAAAACAATTCGGTGAGAAAACTACATTTTTATTGGGCCAAAGAAACACTCTTATTTTCAGTATTACTGTTACCTATACATTTTGTTTCTAAATGCTTATGTGGCATAGGTTCACATTTTTATTTCAAAAGTGAATCTGACTGTATAATGAAAGAGAAAGGAGTTGAAGTCACGCTCCAGTTACAAGAAAGAGCTAGACAGTAAAATATCCACTAAAATAGTCACTATATTCAGGTCAGATTAGGACTGTGCAAACATACCTTCGCTTTTAACTGCTTACTTACTAAGTGATCTACAATTCTTACTGCTGGCTTGCAAGGCATTTTAAACGGGACAACTATACAGAATAATGATCCCATTGCAGAGATATGGGCACAAAATCTGTGCTCAATAGGACGAGCACTACTAGGAAATGAGTGGATCCAATTTTATCATGCCCTGATGTTAAACATACTGTGAAGAGGAGTATTGTGTAAGTTTCAAACTGGCAGTCAAAGCTGGAATTTTAATGTCTAACCTCATCATCAATTGTCCAACACTCAAATGACTGGATGTCTCAGAAAAATAATCATAATTCCAAAAGCCAGTAAGCATATAAATATACAAGAATGGACAGAAAAAGACTAGCTGGTCCATCAAGCCTGTCCCACGCAAATATGATGCCTGCTGCAACAGCTGCTGATTACATCAAATCCAATTCCCTTTTCTTGTGCTGCAACAGCCTCCTACCTCTATATAAGCATCAGATTTTAACAGTTCTTCATCCGTCAACTAAGGATAACTAATCTAGACAAAACATCCTCTTTAAAACCTCTTTAAGAACGGTGTTTCACTTCGACACCACAGCCAAAATAATGAGTGGAATTTTACATTATCTAAGTTCATTTTAAAAACAAATTCCACATGTTCTGCAGAATACATGGTGCTCCTTTGCAGTAATGTAAGGTTGCAGAGTATGTTAGAGAGAAGAAAGGTGGTACGGAAACTTATTGTTCATATCGAGGGGATCTGGTGCTCTTTAACGCCCTAAAGAAAATCTCTAGCTGAAAAAAATATGTACGTTACAGCTTTAGCAAGTTTCAGTCTTTGCATACCAGCATCTTTTCAACTTCAATGTGATAGTGTATATTAAATTCCAGATGAACTAGTCATTAAATTGCATGTTATAGGATTTTATGTTTTGTAAATAAAATCGAAGTCAATTTTGATTTACAAACTATTTGTTCTATACTTATGACAGATGTCTTGTACCTTTCAGCTATACTCTTGAAAACAGTAAACCATCACTTTCACAGTATGACAAAACTAATGATCAATTGCAAATATTTTAATACATATTTTACCAATTATAGCAATGTGTCTAATTTCTCAAAGATAAACAAAGTGCGACCAAAGAAAAATGAAAAATTGTAATGCAACGACGTTGGTATCATGTTCCTTCTTTCCTCTGCAATGGTTCGATACTCTATATGAATAAAGTAGTTAAGTGGACTGACACCACAATGGGTCTGAACTGGTTACGTTTCAAAAAAAATCTATTTACTCACATTACTTGATATGTAATTACAATGCTTATAAAACTTGATGTATACCTCATCTGCTATTGTGCTGTGCATATATTTAAATGTATCTGAATATCCTTCAACTGAGAGTTTATCTTGCAGAGCTGCATACAATTGCTCCAGTTACAAAGATGCAAAATAAACATCTACAGTGACAAAGCTATTTTCCAGGCATAATGAAAGATGGCATGAGAAGTAGCTATTTGGAAAACTGATCCTGCTCCTTCTAAAGAAACATGCATTTATTGCACTACCCTGAAAATATGTGATTATCCATGCCTTTTTACATTTTGGTCAGGATTATTCAGATGGGAGAATATAAGCGAGGGAGAACAAATCCATTTCGCACTGTTTGCATCCAGTCAGTAGTATCAAGAATTCCCAAGCTAACAACACAGCTGCTTAGCATTTTAATATCTTAACACATATCTATCTAGGTTGATTTCAAAAACAGATCAACAAGTAACAATCCACTTTATATAGTAGTCATAGCATGGAGGCAGGCAGTTGATGAGAAGACTGCAGTTAAAGTTAACTTCAAAGGATCTCCTTATATCTCATCATTATCCATAATCTTCTGCATTTAAAGACCTAGATCCTATATTCTTTTACCTAATGAGATGAGTAGTCATAATATCCTCTTAAAGAAAAACCAGAGCCCCAGATTAAAATTACTTTTTTTTTTAAACATGTAATTAAAATTTAGGGAGGTACTGAAAATTCAATTTGCCTAGTTAACAACTCAGTGGATAGTTATAACACCTAAATGAAGTTCCTCCTTCAACTTTGTTACATTCAAAAAGATGTTCAATTCTGATGCACGGGGTATGCTGATGGATGGCAGAAGGATGACAAAATCAGAGACTCCAGACTGCTTGAAATGCCTGATAGTTTCCAACTGAGTAGCACGGGCACACCCAGGAAGCTAAAGGAGGTCACACTGCTGGAGTTTGCAAGCCTCATTCAGGGGATAAAAATCATGTAAATTAGGGTGGGGTTTCTCTCCTGTACATTTCCTGCTGGTATGCTCCATCAACGCATCATCGCTATGTGCCTGTAGAAAATAGGTGCAACTACAAAACATTTTTGGTCTTTAGAACTTAGGTTCTTAAAGCTGTATGTCCCTTGCTTTGAAAGTGGCAGTGGAGTAGGTTTTTGTTGGATCTTTGGATTAGTTTATTTTAAAAGTTCCATTTTGCAGTTTACTGATGACTTCTCCTATCACCTACCTCCCCACACCATCTACTTCAAGGCAGTTTCCCTCTGAAACAGCCCCTGTTGGATAAACCTGTGGGAATTCTTATTCTAAGGATGCTTGAGTACAAGGAGAAATGGTTAGTAATAATCAGAGGGAGGTGTGTTTGAATCAAATTCAAGTCGCAGAGACCTCACATTATCCAGGGTACCTCAGAGGAGCTGTTCCTTTTCACCTATGCTTTACAAATATGGAAGTAGTCCCGAGATGCTGGAAACTGAAAGAATATTTGCACAGCGACAGACATGCCCACACCTTCATGCTAACCTGAATGTCAGTAAGTGACTATGCATCATGCATCTAGGTTGTTTTATAACAACTTGAGGTTTGGTACCCTTTGCAAAACTTTGCATTGGACAATGCATTTTGAATGGGAGGTATAGGTATCCAAGAGATGCAAGAAAGAGCTGTAACTATGTGGGAGCTTTGCACAGAAGAACAATAATAAGATTCCATAAAATATGCAATTTTATTTTGCATCTGTGCCAGATTCTGTAGTACTGTACATAGTACTGAGCCTGGCTACCACCAGCCAACATCAGGAATGATACATTACTGTCTTCTGAAAAGGTGTCCTGACGTACCAAACAGCTGACCCCTCCTCAAACCCACCTCAAGCAGCTGCATATGCATCTTGGTTGGTCATGTGGGGGTAAATTGCTATACAAACTCCATTATTTGTCCATAGAATATGTTTTGTGCTTCCACATTGGGTTTCCTTTCACTTCATTTACAACTTCTCTGCTCCCAACAACGCTGAAAAAGGTTAACAAATGTCTAAAAATTAATTTTGAAGCTTTATAGAAGGCTGAAATAATACATACGTCCTCAAAAGACTCTTGTCTTGAAGTGTGCTCATCCTTTTAATTTGGACCTATGGGACAGTTTTCTGCTTCTTATATTCAGCTTGCCCATTGAAAAAGGTCAAAGCTGCCCAGGCAGCTAGGAAGAATTATTCAAATCAGCTGACCATGGAAAATTGGGGGCAGTTAGCTTACTGCAATGCTGGCAAGCTTTGCTCCAGCAATGCAACAGAAAAGCCTAAATTGCACCAGTAGCAGAAAAATCTCCCTTAAATGACATCTGCTATTCCTTAAGAGTTCTTCCAAATATCAACACAAGACAAACCATTTTCAATTTTAAAACTAAATAGTTCATACTACTTATGACCATAAAAAAGTAGTTAATACATCCACTTTAAGAGAAAATTACTCAGTTACATCGGGTCTGCATATAGTATTCCCTTCCCACAAAAAATAGAATATGAACTACTAAACCTACATTGCATGTATTAATTAATTAAGTTTTACACATGTAATTATTTAACCACCACTGCCAATGAAACACTGCTTGGTCAAATTTTTATAATAAAAATATACCTAAAATTAAATACATAAAGCATCACTGTATTGCAGGTAGAGATCGAACATGTAACTGATGGAAGCTGGATATTATTAATGCTTGCATATTCAAGATTGAGCTGCATACACACAAGCAGTTGTTGATGTTCTGTATAACAATGTTTAATGTATTTCCATGTAATGACAAAACAACAGTGGCACTACAATAATACATGTTATAGTGACATGTGCTGCTCATGAGGAGCTATTAGTACCCCCTAACAACTGCTTCAGCCCATGTTTGCTAGTTGTCTTAAGACCAATTAGTGATAATCCTCCTTGAGGAGATTGAGTCAAGGTAGCCCCAAGATGGCATGCCTAGTGATAGAAGTTCACAACCAAGTCAGACTTGATCAGCTAACATCTAAATCAAGGAGGTTACAATACTCCAGGGAAACACTGATGACGGACCAACTAACCAAGCTCTCCAACAGAACTTTGACATGCTGTCTTGTTACGGTGGCTGGGATTCTAAGTCCATTCAGGTAATACGTAGAGTTTTCACAGTTGCACAAGCAATGAAAAGGTCCAAAACAAAAAACAGAAAAAGCTGGAAATAAAGAGTTTGTTTTTCTCTCCACAAATGCTGCCTGACCTGCTGAGTATTTCCAGCATTTTCTGTTTTTGTTTCAGATTTACAGCATTCCAGCATCCACAATATTTTGCTTTTGTGGCAATGAAAAGGTCTGAATGATTGAGCAGCCTGGTTAGGGATGGGCAATAAATTCTGGCCGAGCCAGCAAAGCCTACATCCCATGAACGAATGAAAAAAAAACTCCAGCCGTACCCCAGAAATATGTGGAACCCTCAGTGCTGCGTCTGCCAACCAGTGTGTAAACTGAACTTAGGTAAATAGGATATATCTATACATGGTGAGTGTGTGCACTGTCAACTGAAACTGTATAGTTGTAGATTTCATATTGGTTTTATTTGAGCCCTTTAAACACGATGGATTTCAAATGCCTAGTTGAGCAAAAAACAAATGTGAAAAAAATTCCCCTAAAACAAGTAAGCTTTACTTTCTATCCAATGAATTGCCCACACAAGTCAGAATTATTTATTTCTTCTAACTAGAATAGCTTCCCACAATATTGAACCATGCAACGCATAACTGTAATCAGAAAAGCAATAGAACATTCTCAAAACCAGATAGAAGCACATTTTGCCAAAATGATGTTTTACATTTCTCACTTCCCAATTAAAATCACAAATACATTGTCATATATCTGTTGCATCAACTCAAAGTTAAAAAAAAAATTTCAAATGACAATCGCTGCTGATTATATTTTGATTTTACAAACACTCCTCATAATAATGTCATTATAGGGGAAGAAAACAATCCAATTTGTTTTATCAAAATTCTAATCCAAGATATTATTCTTGGAATATGACCAGTATTATCTGCTTTGAATGTATCTTTGGGAATCATTTGTCCTTCAGATGATGTCGACAGACAAAACTGGCTTTAAAAAACCCAAAGGAAAAATAATGAAAGTAGGAGCAGCAGGCACTCGTGTTTTTTTTTAAATCATAGATCAAAAAAATACAAATTATTAATTCTATTTTAATTATAAAAGGAAATGGATTAGAATAGCTGAATATGATTCAGCATCATAAAAAGGCATCGATTTAAGTGTATGTTCAGGTCATCAATATGTTGGCATACTGAATTAGTCTCATCTTAATTAGATTACATTTTGTATCTAACACATATGCATGTCACACTTCACCAGCCAAGACTAAAAATACATTTTATTAATATAATAATGTCAGTAATCTTCTATACAACAGGATCTAAACAGCCAGTTCAATATAACGAACCTTGTAGCTCACTAAAAAGCTGACTAAAGTGCATGCATTCCTCGCAAATTGCCACAATAGTTCCACAATATGAACAACCTTGAAGAGGACATTATTCTGTAGTTCACAGAGCAAGTGTATAAAAGATCATTCCATACAAAATGCAGAATATTCTGTATTTGATTTGAAACCTTCAAATTAACAAGATGGATTTTTACATTTTATTTCTTGACTACAATCATGCACTTGTGCAGTAGGTTCTGATGGTTTTCTAATTACAAACTGTAATATGAAGATTCAGACTGAATCAAAGCACAAGAGCAAAAAGGGCAGATTATCAAAATACTTCACTACTATAACATAGCCTATTACCTCTAATCAATTTTAAAATATTAGTCATCTCCAGTGGCATTGCACTTAAGGAGTCAAGATGAAGTGTAGACCACATGAAGGAGGGTTAGAGGACAGGAGATATTCTGCCCTTCCTTTTTATATAATACTTTGATTTGATATGATGTAAAGGTAAAATGAACAACTTGCAACCTTTTAGGAAGCACAGAAGTAAAGTCCATTGGAGCATTGAAGTTTCTTTTCAGAACAGGCTGAGGAACCAGGAAATATAAAACTGAGTCACTACAGCTCCACCATTGGTGGGAGGCAGCGTACCTTTAATCTTTTGTGTGTATAGCACGTTGGCAATTTGTTTAAACGTGCGGGCCCTTTAAAATTTTTTGGTTGTCTGCACATGCACAATAACTTAAAAGAGGCCGATTTGTGAGCAGCCTGCACGGAACTTTTGGGTTGCTGTGCGGCCGCATAGCTTCGAGAAAACATTGTTGGGAGGATCTAATTACAGTGCAACAAGTTCACATAGGCAGTTTCCATTATAAATTACAATGCTTATATTTATAATGAAAAGTTGCCAAGAAGTGTGTGCACATGCAAAGTTTCAAGAGATATACAAACAATTTTAATGTCCTTAGTATCGATAAAATCAAGTTTTAATACTTCTAGTACTGTTCATATACTGACTGCAATGACACCAAGATAAATTAATCTTACATTATGATTCACAGGTATTTAATAGTTTATAGTCAAGACAAAATTAAGGATTTTGAGGTTACTGTAAAAAAAATTTCGATCACTGTCACATTACAATAGATTTTAGGTGACTATCCCCAAATGGTCACTCTATTAGTATGTTTTTATATGCTGTCCATCAGCTATCCTCCACTATTCAAGTTATATTGTAAATCACATTTACCCTGACCAGAACACTACCAGCAGTCAAGTGAATGTCTTCAAGTGACACACTACATTTTTGCTAAAGTAATGGTTCAGTGACATTTTTCATTTGATTAAAACCTTTAGCAAAGCATAATTCAAGAAAAGAGGATTCCAAGATATTTTTAATTGCTTTCCCATTTTTCTTTGCGTATCTCTTTGTGATATGAGATTCACGCCAAGGAAAATAGTTTCTCAGAAATGTTTCATTGCCCGATGTTGCTCTTTCTTTGTCCGGTGCTGAGGCGTCCAAAGTGTTTTTCCACCTCTCGTAAAATGTGTGTGTATTTTTCATATACTTCATTTTGTTTTCGCGAACTGTTCGGTTTCTGGTGCCGGGAAATGCAGATTTATTTTACCATTTTTATCTTTGTCCTTAACATCCAACGGTCAGATTCAGCAAATTTGGGACTGAGGGTCAGCGCCAGCATCACATTAAGAAACAAATGCACCTGTGCTGCTGCTTGTCTGTCATTTAAATTAACCTAATTAATGCAATTTTTCTTTAAACCGTGTCTTTACCATACAAGTTTACCATATCCAGAGTTTTGAAAAGTGAATTGCAGCTTCAGACTTTTAAAATATGATATAGTGCTACTAATTATTGAAACTGCATGTGTTTGGTTTGAAAAGGATGACAGAGAATGCAGCGTTGTGATTTGTCAGGCAGGTTCTTGTATGATAAATACTCATTTTCCTCCACTTCTCATTTTTTTTGGTGGTGGGAAAACTTATCAACTGCCCATATGTCTTCCTTATTTGTAGCTATGATTGCTATTTAACTTAGTTTTTTCACTTTTTCTGTGTCCCAACGATGAGAGAAAAGCTCTTGCTTTAAGCACCATACAGTTTCAAAACTTGAGTGTATCCATAAATCTTTCAACAAGATGATATGTACAACCTTTTTTGTTTTATTTTCTTACTGGGGAATGTAAATAAATGCTGCATGAGAATTTGGAAATGGAATAACTATGGCATGTCTAGTTACATATTACCTTTATTACTGTAATTGTATGCAATACTGGGTAACAGCAAAGTCTAATGAAATTAATTTCAATACCTTTTTATGAAAAAAAACTCTGCAGATTATCTTTGTGTTGCGATCTTTTCTACCTTTAGTGCTTTTGCTGTGGGAGGTTAAAATGAATCAAACCTAAGGACGTAGATATTTGTGGTCTGAGGTCTAGATGTGCACAGTAATTTGACGGGAACAGTATAACTCAGATTTTGTTAGCCAATCAATTATAAAATACATTGAAAGACTAATGTTACGATCAGGTGAGGAGGGGTCGAAGGGCTCCCCTCTTTTCCCTCTCCCTGTTTGACCACAACAGGTTTATTTTCTTTTGAAGTGGATATACTTGCCAATTCAGTGACTGTTTTAACTGTACACGCTGTGATCATAAAGGCTTCCGGTTTGAAGATGTGGATGGCTGATTCGGTGGTTCGTCGGCTTCCGGTGGATTAAAGAAAATCGTAAACATAATTCATGAAAAGGGAATTTTAAGATATTCCCAGGGGTGTCCTTAAAACTGTGAAGTGAATTTGTCGGATGCTCCTTCCATGGTCACAACGTGCAATATTTTATACATATATGTACTGATCAACATAGCATCACTGACAAATGGCCTACCACCAAAGCACCACTAGAACATTATAAAATTGGCTCCTCTAAAATATGACCACAATCTTACATGGCAAATCTCTGGACAAAAGGTACAAGTATTGTACAGTAAATATATATATAACAGGAATGTGTAAATTATTGAAGGCTTCAGTGTATACATAACTGACACTAGCTTATAGCCACCAATCTGATTTAGTGTCACGAAAACTTGCTATTGCGAATGACGATTTTTTTTAATCCACCAGCTGGAAACCTAAATATTAAACTGGTGGAGATGAACCACTCAAACCTTGTAAGCTTCGAATTCTGCCTGCTGACCGCGACCACTGAGGCATATCCTTGGCTGCAGACTGTAGTGTTCAGTGGTTTAATTGATCTGCGTTTGATTGTGTTAGTCTGCTCACCAATCGATGCTCACTGTGCTTAATTACTTAAGCCTGAGGATGCAGCTGTAGAGTTTGGAGAAGGTTCCGGAAAGAACAGACAGCGATCCCCTTGAAGAAAATCAGCCACTGTGCTGCCTCCCAAATCAGCCATCCACACCTTCAAACCGGAAGCCTTTATGATCACAGCGTGTAACAGTTAAACACTCACTGAATTAGCAAGTATATCCACTTCAAAGAAATAAACCTGTTGTGGTTAAACAAGGTTAAACAAACCTCAGGACATGCGCGATGCCAATATCAATCACCCTCTATAAAAACAAAGGTGACCGCGATGACTGCAACAACTACGTGGAATCTCCCTGCTCAGCATAGTGGGGAAAGTCTTTGCTCGAGTCGCTCTAAACAGGCTCCAGAAGCTGGCCGAGCGCGTCTACCCTGAGGCACAGTGTGGCTTTCGTGCAGAGAGATCGACCGTTGACATGCTGTTCTCCCTTCGTCAGATACAGGAGAAATGCCGCGAACAACAGATGCCCCTCTACATTGCTTTCGTTGATCTCACCAAAGCCTTTGACCTCGTCAGCAGACGTGGTCTCTTCAGACTACAAGAAAAGATTGGATGTCCACCAAAGCTACTAAGTATCATCACCTCATTCCATGAGAATATGAAAGGCACAATTCAACATGATGGCTCCTCATCAGAGCCCTTTCCTATCCTGAGTAGCATGAAACAGGGCTGTGTTCTCGCACCCACACTTTTTGGGATTTTCTTCTCCCTGCTGCTTTCACATGCGTTCAAGTCCTCTGAAGAAGGAATTTTCCTCCACACAAGATCAGGGGGCAGGTTGTTCAACCTTGCCTGTCTAAGAGCGAAGTCCAAAGTACGGAAAGTCCTCATCAGGGAACTCCTCTTTGCTGACAATGCTGCTTTAACATCTCACACTGAAGAGTGTCTGCAGAGTCTCATCGACAGGTTTGCGGCTGCCTGCAATGAATTTGGCCTAACCATCAGCCTCATGAAAACGAACATCATGGGGCAGGACGTCAGAAATGCTCCATCCATCAATATCGGCGACCACGCTCTGGAAGTGGTTCAAGAGTTCACCTACCTAGGCTCAACTATCACCAGTAACCTGCCTCTAGATGCAGAAATCAACAAGCGCATGGGAAAGGCTTCCACTGCTATGTCCAGACTGGCCAAGAGAGTGTGGGAAAATGGCACACTGACACGGAACACAAAGGTCCGAGTGCATCAAGCCTGTGTCCTCAGTACCTTGCTCTATGGCAGATGGCCTGGACAATGTATGTCAGCCAAGAGCGACGTCTCAATTCATTCCATCTTCGCTGACTCCGGAGAATACTTGGCATTTGGTGGCAGGACCGTATCTCCAACACAGAAGTCCTCAAGGCGGCCAACATCCCCAGCTTATACACACTACTGAGTCAGCGGCGCTTGAGATGGCTTGGCCATGTGAGCCGCATGGAAGATGGCAGGATCCTCAAAGACACATTGTACAGCGAGTTCGCCACCGGTATCAGACCCACCGGCCGTCCATGTCTCCGCTTTAAAGACGTCTGCAAACGCAACATGAAGTCCTGTGACATTGATCACAAGTCGTGGGAGTCAGTTGCCAGCGTTCGCCAGAGCTGGCGGGCAGCCATAAAGGCGGGGCTAAAGTGTGGCAAGTCGAAGAGACTTAGCAGTTGGCTGGAAAAAAGACAGAGGCGCAAGGGGAGAGCCAACTGTGTAACAGCCCCGACAAGCAAATTTTTCTGCAGCACCTGTGGAAGAGCCTGTTACTCTAGAATTGGCCTTTATAGCCAATCCAGGCGCTGCTCCACACACCACTGACCACCTCCAGGCATTTACCCATTGTCTCTCGAGATAAGGAGGCCCAAAAGACTGTGCACATCTGGACCTCAGACAACAAATACCTACGTCCTTAGGTTTGATTCATTTTAACCTTCCACAGCAAAAGCACTAAAGGTAGAAAAGATCGCAACACAAAGATAATCTGCAGAGTTTTTTTTTCATAAAAAGGTATTGAAATTCATTTCATTAGACTTTGCTGTTACCCAGTATTGCATACTTCTTTTCTTCTTTCTTTTGGGCCTCCTTATCTCGAGAGACAATGGATACGCGCCTGGAGGTGGTCAGTGGTTTGTGAAGCAGCGCCTGGAGTGGCTATAAAGGCCAATTCTGGAGTGACAGGCTCTTCCACAGGTGCTGCAGAGAAATTTGTTTGTTGGGGCTGTTGCACAGTTGGCTCTCCCCTTGCGCCTCTGTCTTTTTTCCTGCCAACTACTAAGTCTCTTCGACTCGCCACAATTTAGCCCTGTCTTTATGGCTGCCCGCCAGCTCTGGCGAATGCTGGCAACTGACTCCCACGACTTGTGATCAATGTCACACGATTTCATGTCGCGTTTGCAGACGTCTTTATAACGGAGACATGGACGGCCGGTGGGTCTGATACCAGTGGCGAGCTCGCTGTACAATGTGTCTTTGGGGATCCTGCCATCTTCCATGCGGCTCACATGGCCAAGCCATCTCAAGCGCCGCTGACTCAGTAGTGTGTATAAGCTGGGGGTGTTGGCCGCTTCAAGGACTTCTGTGTTGGAGATATAGTCCTGCCACCTGATGCCAAGTATTCTCCGAAGGCAGCGAAGATGGAATGAATTGAGACGTCGCTCTTGGCTGGCATACGTTGTCCAGGCCTCGCTGCCGTAGAGCAAGGTACTGAGGACACAGGCCTGATACACTCGGACTTTTGTGTTCCGTGTCAGTGCGCCATTTTCCCACACTCTCTTGGCCAGTCTGGACATAGCAGTGGAAGCCTTACCCATGCGCTTGTTGATTTCTGCATCTAGAGACAGGTTACTGGTGATAGTTGAGCCTAGGTAGGTGAACTCTTGAACCACTTCCAGAGCGTGGTCGCCAATATTGATGGATGGAGCATTTCTGACATCCTGCCCCATGATGTTCGTTTTCTTGAGGCTGATGGTTAGGCCAAATTCATTGCAGGCAGACGCAAACCTGTCGATGAGACTCTGCAGGCATTCTTCAGTGTGAGATGTTAAAGCAGCATCGTCAGCAAAGAGGAGTTCTCTGATGAGGACTTTCCGTACTTTGGACTTCGCTCTTAGACGGGCAAGGTTGAACAACCTGCCCCCTGATCTTGTGTGGAGGAAAATTCCTTCTTCAGAGGATTTGAACGCATGTGAAAGCAGCAGGGAGAAGAAAATCCCAAAAAGTGTGGGTGCGAGAACACAGCCCTGTTTCACACCACTCAGGATAGGAAAGGGCTCTGATGAGGAGCCACCATGTTGAATTGTGCCTTTCATATTGTCATGGAATGAGGTGATGATACTTAGTAGCTTTGGTGGACATCCGATCTTTTCTAGTAGTCTGAAGAGACCACGTCTGCTGACGAGGTCAAAGGCTTTGGTGAGATCAATGAAAGCAATGTAGAGGGGCATCTGTTGTTCACGGCATTTCTCCTGTATCTGACGAAGGGAGAACAGCATGTCAATAGTCGATCTCTCTGCACGAAAGCCACACTGTGCCTCAGGGTAGACGCGCTCGGCCAGCTTCTGGAGCCTGTTCAGAGCGACTCGAGCAAAGACTTTCCCCACTATGCTGAGCAGGGAGATTCCACGGTAGTTGTTGCAGTCACCGCGGTCACCTTTGTTTTTATAGAGGGTGATGATGTTGGCATCGCGCATGTCCTGGGGTACTGCTCCCTCGTCCCAGCACAGGCATAGCAGTTCATGTAGTGCTGAGAGTATAGCAGGCTTGGCACTCTTGATTATTTCAGGGGTAATGCTGCCCTTCCCAGGGGCTTTTCCGCTGGCTAGGGAATCAATGGCATCACTGAGTTCCGATTTGGTTGGCTGTATGTCCAGCTCATCCATGACTGGCAGAGACTGGGCTGCATTGAGGGCAGTCTCAGTGACAGCATTCTCCCTGGAGTACAGTTCTAGGTAGTGCTCAACCCAGCGGTCCATGTGTTTGCGTTGGTCAGTGATTATGTCCCCCGATTTAGATTTGAGGGGGGTGATCTTCTTGATGGTTGGCCCAAGAGCTCTCTTAATGCCATCATACATTCCTCTGATGTTTCCGGTGTCTGAGGCCAGCTGAATATGACTGCATAGGTGTTGCCAGTAGTCGTTTGCGCAACGCCTAGCTGTTCTTTGTGCAGTACCTCTGGCTGCTTTAAGTGCTGCAGATGTTAAATCGCTGGGGGCTTTCTTGTAGTTCAAAAGTGCAATGCGCTTAGCGGCTATGACAGGTTCCAGCTCTTCATTATGAGATTGAAACCAGTCTGCATTTCTCTTCGCACTTTTGCCGTAGGTGGTCAAAGCTGACTCATAGATGGCGTCTCTGATGTGGGCCCACTTGGTCTCAGCATCCCCTGTGGGAGTGTTTTGAAGGGCTGTTACAAGTGAATTTAGAAATTTTTGTAACAGCTGTGGGTGAGAAATTCTGCTCGTGTTGATGCGCGGGCGGCCCTTCTGCTTGGAATGATGCAACTTCTTTGGTCTGAGTCTAACCTTGCTGCACACCAGGGAGTGGTCGGTGTCGCAGTCCGCACTGTGGAAGCTGCGTGTGATTTGAACACTGTTTAAGGCGGCTCGCCTTGTGACAATGAGGTCTAGCTGGTGCCAACGACGTGATCTTGGGTGCCTCCATGAAACCTGGTGACAGGGTTTAGTGTGAAAGAACGAGTTGGTGATGCAGAGGTTATTGATAGGTACACAACTCATACAATTACAGTAATAAAGGTAATATGTAACTAGACATGCCATAGTTATTCCATTTCCAAATTCTCATGCAGCATTTATTTACATTCCCCAGTAAGAAAATAAAACAAAAAAGGTTGTACATATCATCTTGTTGAAAGATTTATGGATACACTCAAGTTTTGAAACTGTATGGTGCTTAAAGCAAGAGCTTTTCTCTCATCGTTGGGACACAGAAAAAGTGAAAAAACTAAGTTAAATAGCAATCATAGCTACAAATAAGGAAGACATATGGGCAGTTGATAAGTTTTCCCACCACCAAAAAAAATGAGAAGTGGAGGAAAATGAGTATTTGTTATCATACAAGAACCTGCCTGACAAATCACAACCCTGCATTCTCTGTCATCCTTTTCAAACCAAACGCATGCAGCTTCAATACTTAGTAGCACTATATCATATTTTAAAAGTCTGAAGCTGCAATTCACTTTTCAAAACTCTGGATATGGTAAACTTGGGTTACCTTAAAGACGCATTTAAAAAAATAAAAATCGCATTAATTAGGTTAATTTAAATGACAGACAAGCAGCAGCACAGGTGCATTTGTTTCTTAATGTGATGCTGGCGCTGACCCTCAGTCCCAAATTTGCTGAATCTGACCATTGGATGTTAAGGACAAAGATAAAAATGGTAAAATAAATCTGCATTTCCCGGCACCAGAAACCGAACAGTTCGCGAAAACAAAAAAAAAAATGTATATGAAAAATACACACATATTTTACGAGGTGGAAAAACACTTTGGACGCCTCAGCACCGGACAAAGACAGAGCAACATCGGGCAAGGAAACATTTCTGAGAAATTATTTTCCTTGGCGTGAATCTCAGATCACAAAGAGATACTCAAAGAAAAATGGGAAAGCAATTAAAAATATCTTGGAATCCTCTTTTCATGAATTATGCTTTGCTAAAGGTTATTAATCAAACGAAAAATGTCACTGACCCTTTACAAGATCGTCAACACCTGAAACATTACTTTGCATAAAAATATCTTGACCGAATTTCAGGGAAGTGATTGTTTTTTTCTCTCTTATGTACAACCAGTAGGAATGGGTCACACCTGCCTACAGAAAGAGGCGGGCGTGCTGGGCCGGCAGCGCCCATGATATGTGAACCGCATTCCCATTATTAACGCCCCAACACTTGCTTTATTTACCCACCGCCCTTACCTGTTGCGTCCTTTCGGCCGGGTTCTTCATGACCGCCTGTCTGAAGCTGTTATCCACATAAGACGCCATAGTCTTGACTCCCGCCCGCTTTAGGGCCTCGCCTCGTCTCTCCCCTTCCCTCCCTCCGCGGCAGAGGCGCTGCCTTGGTAATCCTCGGGGGAAAGGCGCCTGCGATTGTTTGTATTGCTCAGGCCCGAACGGCCAGTTGCTTCTTCCCGAGTCGGGGCTCACTGAGCTCGAGCGGCCGCAGCGACGTCACTGGGATCAGAAGCTTCGCCCGGGTTCTGGAATGCGAGCGCCAGCTCGGCGCTGCCCTGGCAACCGCCACTGTCCGCAAGGCGGCCGCCTCTCCTGCTCAGTACAAAGCACCAGTGCTCTGCACCGCCAGCCTGCCTGCTCCGGCTCCCTGGGATCCTTCATAATCCATCGGATTCTTTTTTTAATTCAAGAACGCAAAAGAAAATAACTTCGTTCCGCTGTCTTGTACTCGGCAGGTTCTGGAATAATCCGGGAAACAACAGCGGGAAATCCGTACTTTCTAAATATATATTTTGAAATAGTACGAATAAAACAGCCGTCTAATAGTGGTGTCAAATTCTTTCGTCGTCTGTTTAATTTCAAGCGGATACGAACGACCTGAACTGTGCGCTTTGTTTCATCACAAAATGAAAATCTCCTGGAGACAGAAGAGGAAGGGAAAATACAATTCCCGACAAAAAACAACTCGCTAAGAATTCACCCAGAAACTCTCTACCGCCTCCTTATTTAGATCATCCAGAGAGAGAGAAAAACTACGACTAATTTGTTGTCTCCTCCCATAACTGCCAGAGGGCGAAGGAAAAATATACAGCACATGCCATCGAGATGAGAGGATACATCACGAGGCACTATGGTGTGACTTATCTAACCATGAAAACGTTAAAATAAAAAGTACAAAATCTTGACTATGAAAAGAGGAAAGACTCGTTAATGTTTCTCACCAGGGGTCAATCTGAAGCATTGCCCCATCTTTTATCTTTATAGAAGCTAACCTGTGTATTTCAACATTTTCAAAACGTTAAAAATATATATTTTCAAAATATACTAAGCCAAATCATAAATGAAATTAATCAGGAAAGGTAGAAAGAAAAAGAGGCTGTGTGGCAGTATTGATTAAGGATGATGTTGCAGTTCTAAAGAGAAACTATACACTGGATGGTTCTATTGGGCTTGAATTGAGGAACAGAGGGCAAGCTGTGAGATTGTTGGGAGTTTTCTTATAGAAGTCCAAACGATGAAAAGGAGAGAGGTGAGCAAATTTGTCAGCAAATTTTGCTGAAGATTTGAAAAACGATAAATGAAACATTTTACTTTTTATTTGTCCCTTTTTGTCTCTCTCTCAATCTAGTCTTTTTATCTCTTTTTTTTTGCTTTCTGTACCTGATTTGACATTAAATTCAACAGTCTAACTGACACTTCTTGGTTCAGACTCTGCACGTTCATTGCCGATTCTTCAATCTGATTGGTTGAGGAGATGCACAGTTGCTTACCCCGTTCACACAGGTCCGAGATGCTCTGCTGAGGGTGTTGCACTTTTTGGCTCTTTTAATTTAGTTTGTTCCAGTGTAAAAACTCATAGAAAATCTATGGGCAACTGTAACGAGTGGCTGGTACTATTCGTTTGCTGCTGACCACAAAATCCAGCCCATTATGTGTCAAAATTCTACATCAGTTCCTACCCTAATTTGTTCCTTTTTTAGAACCTCAAAACTGTGTAGCTTCTTACTTCCTTCAGTCTTTCTACAATCTCTAGCAACAGCAAGCATTGAATATTAGTGAACCACAATAAGTAAAACGTGATGTTCATTGCCCAATTTTGCACCCCTTAGGCTGCTAAAAAGCAAACCTATTAACTGACTACTCTAAATTAAGAATTAATTTTGTACCCTTAGATACACATAATAAAAAAGTATTTCCCAAGATAAGTTACAGACTTAAGTTAGAAATTAATTTATCTAATCCTAATTGGAGTAGTGCCAGAAAACTGGTAGGTTGATAATGTTATGCCATTATTCAAGAACGGGGAGAGGGATAACCCAAGAAACTACAGACCAGTCAGCCTAACATCAGTGATGGGGAATTTATTGGAAACCTTTCGTCGGGACAAAGTGAACTTTCATTTGGAATGGCATGAATTAATCAAGGGGAACCAGTATGGATTTGTTAAAGGTAAAACATGTCTGACTAACTTTATCGAATTCTTTGATGAGTTTATAGAGAAGGTTGATCAAACTAGTGCAGTTGATGTATATGTGGACTTTTGGAAGGCATTCAACAAAGTGCCACACAGGAGACTTATTAAGAAGATGGAAGTCCCTGGAATTAAGGGGAAAGTGATGGTTGGATACAAAATTGGTTCAGTGACGAGGAGCAAGGGTGGTGGTGCGTAAATGTTTTTCAGATTGGGAGGTGGGTTGCAGTGGGATTTCCCAAAGATCACTTTTGGGTCCATTACTCTTTGCAATCTTTATAAATGATCTAGACTCAGCTGTAGGGAGCAGCATTATAAAGTTTTCAGATTATATGAAACTTGGCAAAGTGGTAGATAATGATGAGGATAGATCTAGAGGGGAGATGAGAATTTTTTCAGAGTTGTCAGGCTCTACGTGAACTGATTCTATAAATAATTTTAAAAGAGAGTTGGTCTGATTCCTGAGGATGGGAAACTTGGAGAGTTACAGACAAAAAGCAGGCATGTGGGGACAAAATGCAGGGAAGCACAACGGCTATTTCAAAGATACACCACAGGCTGAATGGCCTCCTTCTGTACTGTAAGTTTCTATGATTCTATTTCTATGTAACAAAAATAGAGTAGTAATATTCAGCGACTTTAATTATCCCAATATATACTGGGCAACATATAGACATTTTTAACATTTTGTTGTAATTTAATGACACTTTATTAACAAGCCGAAAATGTTGAAATACAGAGTAGGTCAACCTCTATAAAGATAAAAGACAGATTAATGTCTCGGATATAACCATTAGTCAGAAACATTAACGAGTCTTTCCTCTTTTCATATGTCCAGCTTTTGCACTTTTTTACTTCAACTTTTCCATAAATCAATAAGTCACACTATAACGTCCCGTGACGTACCCTCTCATCTCTGCAGCATGTGCTTTTTTTTTTCCTTTGCCCTCCAGCTGTTATGGGAGGAGACAACAAATTAGATTTACTTTTTTTCTGTCTGAATGAGGAGACAGTAGAGTGTTTCTGGGTGAGTTCTTTACATGTTTAGTTTTGTCAGGAGTTTTTATTTCCCCTCCTTTTCAGTCTCCAGGAGATTTTCAACGTGTAATGAAACAAAGCCCTCAATTCTGTTAACCGAGGTTCAGGAAGGAGAAGAATTTCTGATATGAGCACAGGAGCACTTTCTCAATCAGTATTTTTCTAGTCCAACAAGGAAGGAAGCAGTTTTGGATCTGATTCTGGGAAATGAAGTAGGGCAAGTAGAGTGTGTTACAGGAGATCATCTAGCCAACAGTGATCTCAACAAAATTCGGCCAACAGTAATTGTGGAAAGAGACCAGAAAATATAGAACATAAAAATGCTCAATTGGGGAAGAACTAATTTCAGTGATTTCAGAAGGGATCGAGCATTGAGATCAGAAAAGGTGAATTCAGGGTAAAGCTGTAATGGAGGGCATTCAGGTACACACTAAGCATATTTCTTTGAAGGGAAAAGGTAGAATATCCAAAACTATGGTGCCTTGGATGACAAAGGAAATAAAAGTTAAAATAAAACAAAAATAATGTCAGGAGGAAGACTCAGTTAATAAAATTGTCACGACTCTGTTTTTTTTCTCGTCGGGAAATATTGCGGTGTGCCTTTAAGGCTGTAAATGATCACTACTTCTTTAAGGCAGCCAGCTCCAGAGACTGAGTGAAAGTGCATTCTAGTTGCCCGGCAACAACCATACAAATCGAGAACAGACGAGATACAATGTTGCCCACTGCCTTTTGAAAAACTGGCTAACTGGTTTGTTCAGACACTGACAGTTGACACAGGTGGGTGCTAGCACCTGAAGGGAGAAAGATGACTCTCAGACCATTTAAACTGAAGGAAGAGAAGTTTACTTTATTATTCTCTCTAAAAATTCTAAAAAGTTAAGCCAGATTAATTCCTTAAAAAAAATAAATTCTTGATCTGCTGTGTTCATTGCTGAAAAGAAGAAAAGTTTGATGCTTCACATGCTGAACTGAACTGCTCAATTCCTATTCTCTGACAGGACCCTTTCCTCATCAGGCCTTGAAAGACTGCAAGTGAACTTTGTATCAGAGGACCATTCGTCAGGAAGCATAATCTGGAAAGACTTTATTGTTATTTCTATTTTTTTTTGGGCAGCTAATTAAACACCTAACTACTATTAGTTTGGGTATATGTATGCGAATGCGGGAGTTATATTCTTTAAATAAGTTATAAGGTCTTTAGATATTGGTTTATCTTAGTGTTTAAGATTTTAGTTTTTTTAATAAACAGTTAATTTGTTGATATCTAAAGATACCTAGTTTGATTCACCTCATTCGGGGGTTACTAGATTGTTCAATTCTGCTGCTGCTGCTTTCTTTGATTTGGGAAAGCTTCAAGATATGCATGAGCGACCTGCGAAGTGGAGGGACTGAATTGACAGTACGTTGTTCCCACTACAATCAGAATCATATATTTTGATTGGAGGCTTTGTCTTGAGCGGTCGTACCATAACATATTAATTGGGGGCTCGTCCATGGTCGAATTATATTTTAATTAGGCAGCTCGCGTCTGGGATCAGAATCAGACTAATTTGGAGGGCTCACGTTTGGGATCATATTAATTGCCCGTCTCTGGGATAACATACAAATTGGGGACCTGCGTCTGGCATCATATTAATTGCTCTCACATCTGGGATCATATCAATTGGAAACTCAATTGTTGGGATCTAAATCTAAAGCCAATTACAAAGAAATAAAAGGAACCTGGTCTCTTGTATAATAAGGTACAGTCTATACCATAGCAATGGCATTAGCGATTGCAGCAGAGTTTTTGGGAAACAGAGTGTTTCCCTGAGTGACTTGATAACTTTAACTAAGAACAAATTAAAAGAACTGGCAGCAAAATTGGGGTTGGAATTGAAATTAGGTGCCAAAAAAGCAGAGATAATTGACATAATAGCTCAACATCTGGAATTAGAAGAAGAAAGGTAATACGAGGGACAAGAAGGTCGTAAGTCAGAGGGTAATGCAGTGGAGTTGGCTAGGATTCAGTTAGAAATGAAAAAACTGGAGCTTTAACAGGAAACAGAAAAAGCAATAGCAATAAGAAAACTTGAATTGGAAAAAGAGGAAAGGGAGCATTTCGGAGAGAAAGTGAGGTAATTTAAGTTAAAAGAGATGGAACTAAGACAAAAGGGTAGTCTTAAATCCAAGGAAAATTCGGGTCAGGAAGAATCTGAATTCAGCTCAAGACCCAGCGAAAAGTTGTTTAAATTTTATACAGGCTCTTCCTAAGTTCGAGAAAATGGACTTAGAGGCATTTTTCATATCTTTTGAAAAAGTAGCCAAACAGATGAAAGGGCCGAAAGAAAGCTGGACACTGCTTATGCAAAGCAGGCTGGTAGGCAGAGCTCATGAAGTTTATGCCATGCTTCCTGAAGAGACTTTTGCAGATTATGAGATGGCAAAAAAGACTATTCTCACTGCCTATGAGTTAGTCCCTGACGCTTACCATCAGAAGTTAAGGAACTTACGGAGGTTGGCTGGGCAGATGTATGTAGTTAAAGAGGAGGAGTGTGAAATATTAGATAAGATAAGCATAATGAGAGAGGAAATACTAGAGGGTCTGACATCCCTGAAAGTGGATAAATTGCCAGGGCCGGATGGATTGCATCCCAGGTTGTTAAAGGAAGCCAGGGAGGAAATAGCGGATGCGCTGAGGATCATCTTCAAATCCTCACTAGTTACAGGCGAGGTACTAGATAGATGATTGGAGGTCTGCAAACGTCGTACCATTGTTTAAAAAGGGTGCGAGGGATAGGCTGAATAATTATTGGCCAGTCAGTCTGACATCGGTAGTAGGTAAATTATTAGAATCAATTCTGAGGGACAGGATAAGCTGCCACTTAGAAAGGCATGGATTAATCAAGGATAGACGGCATGTTTGGGAAATTTGCTGCTGACACAGAAATTGGCCGGGTAATTGATAGTGAAGAGGATAGCTGTAGACTCCAGAATGATATCAATGGTTTAGTTGAGTGGGTGAAAAAGTGGCAAATGGAATTCAATCCAGAAAAGTGTGAGGATTTGGAGAGGGCAAATAAAGTGAGGGAATATACAATAAATGGGAGGATAATGAGAGGGGTAGAAGAAGTGAGACCTTGGAGTGTATGTCCACAGGTCCCTAAAGGCAGCAGGACAGGTAGATAGAGTGGTGAAGAAGGCATGTGGAATGCTTTCCTTTATTGGCCGAGGTATAGAATACAATAGCAGGGATGTAATGCTGGAACTGTATCAAACGTTGGTTAGGCCACAGCTGGAGTATTGCGTACAGTTCTGGTCAGCGCATTGCAGGAAGGACATAATTGCTCTGGAGAGAGTGCAGAAGAGATTTACAAGAATGTTGCCAGGGCTTTAAAGTTGCAGCTATGAGGAAAGATTGGATAGGCTAGGGTTGTTTTCCTTAGATCAGAGGAAGCTGAGGGGTGACTTAATTGAGGTATACAAAGTTATGAAGGGCCTAGATAGACGGGAAGAACCTGATTTCCCTAGCAGAGAGGTCAATTACCAGGGGCACAGGTTTAAGATGATTGGTAGAAGGATTAGAGAGGACATGAGGAAAATCTTTTTCAGCCAGAGGGTGGTGGGTGTCTGGAATTCACTACCAGGAATGTTGGTGGAGACAGAAACCCTCAATTCTTTTAAAAGGTACCTGGACATGCCCCAGAAAAGTGCTGTAACCTGCAAGGCTATGAACCAGGTGCTGGAAGGTGGGATTAGACTGGGCGGCTCGTTTTTTCAGCCGGCATGGACATGATGGGCTGAATGGCCTCCTTCTGTGCCATAATGTTTCTATGGTTCTATGTAGAATGTGAGAGGGTGAAGTTGACCATTGGATACGGGCATTAAAGATAGAAGCCACTTATGAGAATCTTCGAGAATTGATTCTCTTAGAAGAGTTTAAAAACTACATTCCTTCAGTTGTGAGAACTCTTATAGATAGCCTAAAAGTTTTGAAAGCTAGGCAAGCAGCGGAAATTGCTGATGATTTTGAGCTTGTGAATAAGCCAACCTCTTTTGTCTGTCACCCCCATAAACCCGACAATGATAGAAAGTGGGAGAATGAAAGGAAGGCAAATAGCCAGGGACAGGCAGGAACAGCTGGGACTACCCCAGGATCACCTCCTCAGGTCAGACAGGAAAGTGCTGAGATTAGAAGTGAGGTTCGCAACCCGAAGTGTTATCATTGCCACAAAACAGGTCATCTTCTTTCAGAGTGCTGGAAATTGCAAGGTAAACCCATAGGACTTGTGTGGTACACAAAGCTAGTGCAGAGGAAAGGACTGTGACTGAGAGTACAGCAGACCAGGCTATAGCTTTAACGACAGCTATAAAACCAGATACTAAAACTAAAAGGAGTGTAGAGATTAAGAATAAAATACCCGAGAGTTACAATGAATCTTTTTCAAAGGGGAAAGGGCAGGAAAACCTATCATTATACCCAGGGATACAGGAGCAACCCAAACACTCTTGCTGGGGAAAGATATAACTTTTCCACCAGTTTTGCTAATTTTCTGTGTCCTGTTCCCTGCCCTGAAATTGTCCTATCTAAGACTACACTCAGGTTCCCATCCAACTGCCAATCTAGTTTAAACCATCCCCAACAGCACTAGCAAACCTTCCTGCAAGGTTATTTGTCCCAGTCCTGTTCAGGTGCAGACCATCTGGCTTATACAGGTCCCACCTAGCCCAGAACTGGTCCCAATGCCCCAAAAATCTGAAGACCTCCCTCCTGCACCATCATTCCAGTCACACATTCCACTGGTGTATTTTCCTGTTACTAAACTCACTAGCATGTGGCCTTGGGAGTAATCTGGAGATTATTACCCTTGTTGTCCTGCTTGCTAATCTCTTTCCCAACTTTCTAAACTCAGCCTGCAGGACTCTATCCCTCTTTCTTGCTATATCAATGTGGATCACGGCCTCCGGCTGTGCACCCTCGCCCTCCAAAATGCTCTGTAGCTGCTCAATGATATCCATGATCCTTGCACTAGGGAGGCAACATACTATCCTGGAATCACATCTGGGACCACAAAAACGCCTATCTGTTCCTCTAACCATAGAATCCCTACCACTATTGCTCTCTTGTCCTTTTTCCTCCCTCCCAGCACAGCTGAGTCACCCATGATATTTCAGTCATGACCCTCACTGCGCCATACGGAGGAACCCTCCTTCCCATCGGTACTCCGAACTGAATACCGGTTAGAAAGTGGGATGCACTCCGGGGATTTCTGCACTACCTGCCCTGATCTTCTTGTCCGTCTGGCAGCTATCCAGTCCCTCTCTAACTGTGGTCACTTAGGCACTGGGTTGACTACCTCCTGAAACGTGCTATCCACAACCTCGCTGAAGTGCCACAGTGACTCCAGCTGCCATTAGAGCTCTGAAGCCCGAAGCTCAAGCTTCTGCAGCTGGAGGCACTTTCTGCAGATATGTTCGTCCTGGTCACATGGTACGTCCACGACTTCCCCCATACCACAGGAGGCACATTCCACTTGGCCGAGCTGCCCTAGCTGACTTAGCTTAACAATGAAATTTAGCTAGTGTAATAACTTACCAGCTATTTGCAAATAGCTTTCTCCCCTGTACCTTTGAGGCTGAAAAGGTTTACCATTTTAGAAACCTGGTATATCTACATATCGGGGAAAGAAAATGTTAGTGATCTTCAATTTCTGTTTCTAACATTGTAATGAAACGCATTTAGGAAATGGTGTTTCATTTCGCCAGGGGCAGAGGTGTCACGACCCTGTTTTTTTCTCCTCGGGAAATATTGCGGTGTGCCTTTAAGGCTGTAAATGATCAGTACTTCTTTAAGGCAGCCAGCTCCAGAGACTGAGTGAAAATGCATTCTAGTTGCCCGGCAACAACCATACAAATCGAGAACAGACGAGATACAATGTTGCCGATTGCCTTTTGAAAAACTGGCTAACAGATTTGTTCAGACACTGACAGTTGACACAGGTGGGTGCTAGCACCTGAAGGGAGAAAGATGACTCTCAGACCATTTAAACTGAAGGAAGAGAAGTTTACTTTATTATTCTCTCTAAAAATTCTAAAATGTTAAGCCAGATTAATTCCTTAAAAAAAAAATTATTGATCCGCTGTGTTCATTGCTGAAAAGACAAAAAGTTTGATGCTTCACATGCTGAACTGAACTGCTCAATTCCTATTCTCTGACAGGACCCTTTCCTCATCAGGCCTTGAAAGACTGCAAGTGAACTTTGTATCAGAGGACCATTCGTCAGGAAGCATAATCTGGAAAGACTTTATTGTTATTTCTATATTTTTCGGGCAGCTAATTAAACACCTAACTACCATTAGTTTGGGTATATGTATGCGAATGCGGGAGTTATATTCTTTAAATAAGTTATAAGGTCTTTAGATATTGGTTTATCTTAGTAGTGTTTAAGATTTTAGTTTTTTTAATAAACAATTAATTTGTTGATATCTAAAGATACCTGGTTTGGTTCACCTCATTTGGGGGTTACTAGTTTGTTCAATTCAGCTGCTGCTTTCTTTGATTTGGGAAAGCTTAAAGATATGTATGATGTGACCTGCAAAGCGGTGGGACTGAACTGACAGTATGTTGTCCCCACTAATCAGAATCATATATTGGGGGCTTTGTCTTGACCAGTCGTACCATAACAAAAAGAAAGATTGTGGAAAGTACAGGATGGAATTGAAAAAGTTAATATGGGAGGCAATGAGAAGTTATGAGAAAAGATTAACATGCAACATTAAATTGAACCCGAAAACCTTTATAAACTTTAAAAGCCTAAGCAGTTTTCTAGGAAGGGTTTGGGCCTATTAAAGACCCAAAGGAAAATTTTCATGTAGAGGCAGAGGACATGGCAAAAGTATTAAATGAGCACTTTGCATCTATCTTCATGAAGTACATGATGGGAAGGTTACAATAAAAGAGGAGAGGGAAGTTAGGGGCATACTGAAATTTAGTAAGTCTAAATGGAATGTATCCTCGGTTGCTGATAGAAGCAAAGGTAGAAATAGCAGAAGCATTGATCACAATCTTTCAGTCCTCATTGGGTAAGGAGTTGTGCCAGAAGATTGGAGGGTTTCTAATATTATGCCACTATTCAAGAAAGGGGAGTGAGATAAACCAGGAAACTACAAGCCAGTTGGTCTATCGTTAATGGTGAGGAAGTTATGGAAACCATTATCAGGGACAATTTGGAAAGGTTTGGGTTAATCAAGGACAGCCAGCATGGATTTGTTAAAGGTAAATCATGTCTAACTAATTTGATTGAATTCTTTGAGGTACCTGAGAAAAGTGATTAAGGTTGTGCTGTAGATGTTATATAGACTTTCGGAAGGAATTCCACAAAATGCCGCACAGGATGATTGTTAAGAAGATGGAAGCCAATGGAATTGAGGGGAAAGTGCTGGTATAGATACAAAATTGGCTCAGTGAGCAAGAAAAGTGTTGTGGTGGATGGATGTTTTCAGACTGGAAGGTGGTTTGCAGTGGTGTGCCCCAAGGATCAGTTTGGGGTCCATTACTCTTTGCAATCTTTAGAAACGATCTAGATTCAGCTGTAGGGAGAAGCATTCTAAAGTTTTCAGATGATGAGGATAGTTATAAGCTTCAGGATGACTAAAGAAAATAAAGACTTGCACTCATATAGCACCTTTCATGACCACAGGACATCCCAAAGCATTTTACAGCCAATGAAGTACTTATAAAATGTAGTCATTGTTGTGATGTAGGAAACACAACAGCCGATTTACACACAGCAAGCTGCCAAAAACAGCAATGTGAAAATGACAAGATAATCTGTTTTTGTAATGTTAATTGAGAGATTAAAATTGGCCAAGCCTACGGGGACAACTCCCCGGCTCTTCTTTGAAATAGTGTCATGGTATCTTTTACATGCACCTTTGAGGGCAGATGGAGCTTTGGCTTAGTGTCTCATCAGAAAGATACCACCTCCGACAGTGCAGCACTCCCTCAGTACTGCACTGGAGTGTCAGCTTTAATTTTTATGCTCAAGTCCTGGAGTGGCACTTGAACCCACACCCTTCTAACTAAGAGGCAAGTGTGCTACCAACCAAGCCCTGGTTGACATATAAATATAGCTAGGATGGTGAAATCGACAGAAGCATGGCAGATGGAGCTCAATGCAGAGAAGTGTGAAATTATGCACTTTGGGAGGACTAATATGGAAAGACAGTACACTATAAATGGCATGATTTTGAAAAGTGTAGATGAACAAAGAGATTTTGGTGTCTGCAAACTGTTACGGCCAGATGGTAAGGGGTGTGGGTGGTTCCCACTGTTCACCTCTTAACTGACCGCAGCAAGTGTTTTTTGTTGCTAGGGTTTTAACCCTTGCACTCACACATGCATTCACTTGTGCACACGCGCGTGCATGCACACACATGCACACAAGAATAGATAGAGAGGAAAAGGATAAGTGGTTTTAAGTGAGGTAGGTATTCGTGGTTCATGGTAAACCTGTTGAATTTTCTCAGAGGTCAATTTCTCTTTTAAAGTTGCAGGCCTGGGTTGTTTGTAGATTTTTCTGGTGGTTGAGACTTCAGTCTGGAGATGGTGGTCACTTTCAGTTCTCTGCTGTAACAAGCTGAAGTGTAGAATTCACAGCAGGCTCCTCTTTGGCTTTTGCTGGGTCTCTCAGTTCTCAGCTGGAAAGGCTTTTGGGGATGCTGTTCTGATTCTCTCCATATCCTTCCAGAGAGAAACTTTTTAAGGTAAAAGTCTCTCACATGTTGCCTCTTTTGGGAGACGCATATCTCCCTCCCTGTGGTGACCAACAATAGACCAGATGTGGCTACTTCACACCTCCTTTGTTTCAGAAGAGCACATTCAATTCAAAAATGTCTTTGATGGGTTCAGGATGGATGTAATTGACACCTCTTAGCTTTGAATGTATTCTTTTGTCTTTAACAGACAGTAAGACAGTTTGAATATACAGGGCCAGATCATTTGACATTCAGTGGCCATTTTGAAGCACATTTTCCACTTTTTTAAAGGAAAAGTCAATTTTTTATAGCTCTTCAGTTTGTGTTCTGTATTTTCAATCGTTGCACCTCACGTGATCTTTAAAGGTGACAGGGCAAGTTGATAAAGAGGTTAAAAGGACACATAGGTTATTGTTACAACTTCAGTGAGACCACTAACATAAATCACGAGATATGATATCCCCGGGCCAATTTAAAGAGTTACGCGACAAGAATTTACATGTTAAGACTTTTACTATAACAACTAAACCAAAATTAACTAAGTAGTACTTTGCAAGTAGCTAATACACTGAAATACAGAGAAAGGTATTTTCCATTAACTTATTAAAACACTTGCAAACCCAAACCACATTTATATGTTACACAATGTCCTCATTAAAGTGATGTCTCTGTGATTAATGTTCCAAACTCCTCCCAGTTGCAATGGATTGGATCTGCCAGTCCTTCTCAAAGTCAATCTCCTTGTCTGTCACTTCTTCTGAGCACTTTCGACCTGAACTTCCGTGAATAAGGCTGATGACCCCATTGACTCCACAAACCTCAGCTTTTGTATTGGGTTCAAGTTTTAGCAGACTTTTGCAGCATCAGTGTACTGAAAGCAGATGGTTTCTCTCGTCTGAGGCTGTCACTGATGGTCTTTGTCTTCTGGTCTTCCTTACAGCCTCCAGATGTCTGAAAGTCTGTTGAATTTATCCAGAATCCAAAGTCAATAGCCATTTGTCTTTTCCAGTATGCAGAGTCCACAAGTCTGGCCACTGCAGAACCACCCGGACCTTCCTTTATGTTAAAAATTTCAACTCGAGTTTGCTCCCTATTTATGATTTGAGAGTCTGAGAAAGTGAACTCCATTGTTCTTTAGGTGCTATAGCCTTGCATTCTGCTTTCAAAGGGGATTTGGATCCGGATTCCTTGTTCACATGGTAACCAGGATCCCAGTCTTGTTTCTAGTTAGCGTTCCTCTGAATCCTTCTTACACGCCATTAAAAATCACAATTTTTAAAAACATAATCATACTACAAAGTCCAGTGTTCATACCAGTTACTTAGATTTATAAATAGAGGAATAGAATACTGTCATGCAGACCCCACTTCTGCCAAGAATGCAGCATATTAATTTTGTCAAATGAACATTAATTTTAAACTGTTACTGGAGTGAAGAAAGGACATGTTAAAAAAAATTCACCAGACACTGTACTGGAAAAACATTTGCATACAAACAGACAGTGTTTGGAGAGACAAAGGACTACTCCCTACTCCACTTAACTCAAAATGGGCTGTGATCACCAGACATTGAAGGTGAGGAACATTCCAGGATGACTACTAAGATGGCAAAATCTACAAACAGAAGTGGTCAAACCAACTAGTCACGTGACTAACCTGCTGGGCAACCTGGGTTTTTTGAATTGTGCCACAGAGAAAGACTCAGAAGGCTGTTTGAACTGGAACCTGGAACAAGGAAGCCTCTCTCTCTCCCACTTTCTCCCAAGCCACGAGACACACGGAAGACACGTAAACCTTGAAACAAGTTGAAGCGTGCACTGGGCCCCAACGAATTGCAAGTCTGACCAGCAACCAAAGACTTCACAGCAAACTCAAAGGACAGTAAAATAGAAACCCAAACTTTTCCCCTTTATTCTTTTCTACTTTTCTGTCCCTGCATGTGTGTTTATCACGTATGCATGCTAGCGTGGTCATGTTGCAGTTTCATAGTCGGTAACCAGAGCTTCTACCTTTCTTGTTTAAAATCCAAAAAAACCTGTCTGAATTGATTTCATTGCCTTACAATTGGAAAGCGGTGAACAAGGATTCATTAAGGGGGAGCTAAAACATGGTGTTTTTAAAAATAATTAAACCCTGTTAGGTTAAACCAGGCAAAGGCTGAGAGGGAACCCCTAGACCCCTCTCACATGATTGTAACAATACAAAAGCAAAGAGATCGTACTAAACTTTATAAATCACTGGTTAGGCCTCAGTTGGAGTACTGTGGACAATTCTGGGCACCACACCTCAGGAAAGATGTAAAGGCCTTAGGAAGGATATGAAGGAGATTTACCAGGATGTAAACAAAGATGAGTGACTTCAGTTATGAGGAGAATTTGGAAAAGTTAGGACTGTTCTTGGAACAGAGAAGGTTAGCAGGTGACCTAATAGAGGTTTTCAAAATGTTGAGCATTTTTGATAATAGGGAAAAATATCTCCTCTGGTAAGTGTATCAATAACTGGAGATCATAGATTCAAAATCATTGGAAAAGGTGTAGAGAGGAGAATTCTTTTCACTTTGTGAGTTGTCGGGATCTAAGCCCTCCTTGGAAAAGTGTGGAAGCTGATGGCATACATAATTTTAAAAGGGACTTAGACAGGTACTTGAGGAAGAGGAACTTAAAGGTTTATGGACAAAAGGCAGGGATGTAGGACTAGGCAAGACTGTTCTTTCAAAGTGCCAGCATAGGCACGACAGACTGAATGGCTCCTTCGTTATTGTAAGTTTCTATGATTCAAAATACTGCAACATCATAAAGGGAAGCTGAGGTCGCAAGATTGGGGCGATCAAAGTTTGGATCTGGCTGACTTGACACAGCACAATGACTCAAAATGACAACGCGATCAGGAATTTTTAAGTTGAGTAAATTATTTGCTATTAATTTTGGCCTGTTCTTGACATACAAAATCAACTAACTTCAAAGTGATTGGAGGAGTAGGAGGTCATGACCTCCCTAACTCCACCATGGATCATAAACGTTTTACATTTATATGAGCCTTTAATGTAATAGAAGTCTCAAGGCACTTCACAGGAGTGTAATAAGACATAAAAAATGATGCTGAGCCAAATAGGGAGACATTAGGACAGGTGACCAGAAGCTTGGGCATAGGTAGCTTTTAACAATTGTCTGAAAGGAGAGAGGGGGAGAGATTTAGGAGGGAATTCCAGAGCTTATGGCCAAGAGAACTGGAGCGAAGAAGTCTCAGATGCAAAAGCAACTGCTAATATAAGATTAGAAATAAAAGGGAGAAAAACTGTTAGGGATTAAGTCTGACTTCATTGATCTTTACTGTAGATAAACAAATTTTGGAATCTTGCCTTCATTACTAATCTTTAAAGAAGTGAAGAATAATCGCTAATTTAAGTTTATTGTTTTTTATTTCTGTGCTTGTATTTTTATAGAACAATCAATATAAATCAATTGGAAATCAATTCTCTATACCAGCCAGTCCCATTCCCTTCAGGTCAACTGGAATAGAAAACCTATCATATCTGTCACGTGATCACTGATTCTCTGGGAATCAAATTCAGGCATTCGGGGGATAAAAAAAACAGACAAAGGATGCAAATCCAAAATGTCAACTTGTCTGTCACCCCCACAGATATTTGTTTCAGGCCATAGCTAAACGGACACAATGACAAAGAGTACTCCACCATATCCAGTAAAGGTCCTGATGAAATAGCAGTATTGTACTCAATAGAAGTCATTTAAATTACAAATATTATTGTATTTAAAAATGATATCGATAATAAGGGGTACCTGAACTTTCATAAGCAGATTAGCACATTAGAAAGGTAGTAAATTTTTTCATTGTGTCCAGGACAGTTTTCTGAAAAAATGTCCTAGAACCAATGAGGAGGAAATGCCATATTAGATTTAATAATGAGCAATGAGCCAGATTTAGTTAACAGCCTTATAGGGCGTGAACACTTATCTAATAATGATCATAATATGATCCTGTTCAATGTAGTGTTTGAAAGAGAGAAACGTAAAACAGCTACTAAGATTCTAGATTTAGGTAAGGCTGACTTCAGTGCAATGAGACAGAGACTGTTGTCAGTAAAATGACAGAAGATCACTGGGAGGTTTCAAAAAAGAATTTAATAGGATACAGAACCACTCTATACCCCAAGGAGAAAAGAACTCTGCTTGTTAAGAAAAACAGCCATGCTCATGCTGCAGCTTCCTGAAGATTGGGAGTCGCAAGGTAGGTAAAGGGAACATTCCGGTGGTCGGGTTGGGTCAGGTCAGGCTCGGGTTGTGTTGGGCGCGGGGAAAATTGGAGGGACTCGGGCCGGGTTGGGCTGGGGTCCGATGTGGCCCTGTTGGGTTCGGGTTGGGTTTTTTTTCCCTGACCTGAGCAGGCTTTTACTCTGCAGGTCTCTTCATTCCATGCCACCCTCCTCAGGTGTTTGCTACCCTCACCCCCAGCTCTTCCCCAGGTCTCTTCATTCCATGCCACCCTCCTGAGGTGTTTGTTACCCTCACCCCCAGCCCCAACCCAGGTCTCTTCATTCCATGCCACCCTCACCAAGTATCTGCATTCACTGCTGCCCTCCCCAGGCATCTGCACTGACTACAACAAAAGCAAAATGCTATGGATGCTGGAAATCTGAAATAAAAACAGAAAATTGTTATATATTTGGTTCTTTATGCTGCCACCATATAGAGTTTAGCCAGAGAGGTTCTTAGACAGTATTGTTTAAACATTCATTTTTATTGTATATTAACTATAAACACTCCACACTAGCCTGTGTGTCTCCTTCAAAAGCCACGCTGTAACTGTTCTCGAGTCTCCCCCACATAATCTCTTACATCATCATGGTGGGCAGTAATCTTTACATTCTCTCAAGATTAACCCTTTGATACCCTTATACTACATCTCCCCCCAAGTCTTTATCCCAATGTATATTTACATACATTCGTTTTTTTATTTATATGCTACCCCATTTCCCTTCAAATCTCTGACTTCATAGAGTCAACCTATCGGGAGGCTTCACAACTTTCCCTGATCTTGTTCTCATCAGATATGGAAGATTGGTAGTTTTTCTCTGATCCCTTGTTTCTTGACTTGTACGGCCTTCGTTTAGGTTTGTAGCATTCGGTGCTTTTTGAATTTTCGGTTCATCATCTGAGTTGTCTAAATGTATGACAGATTGACGTCTTTGATGTAAAGGAATAAGATTCCTTCTGTTTCTCTGTATAGAACCTTCTTGAATTTGTACTAGATTACTGTTGATTCTCGTCTTTCTGGAGAATTATCCCTTCTCTGTTTTGGTCTCGCACCCATATCTTTTGCCTTTTTGACAGCTTTGGTAGGTTTCTTGTATGGTATCTTCTGTCAAATTATGGGTCTGTTTGTTTTGATGCAACTTTTCTTTGTCTTGTACTTTCTGATAATCCTTGCTTTGCAAACCTGGAAGTAATTTCTTGGGTAGAAATGGAAGTTGGGTTCAAAGTTTTCTTCCCATTAAGAGTTCTGATGGCTCAAATCTGCACAATGATAGAAGAGTTCTGAATGCAGCAGTGCTATTTGGAAATCTTGATTTTTCATCAACATAGTTTTAATGGTTCTGACTGCCCACTCAGCTTTCCCATTTGATTGTGGATACTTAGGAGAGCTTGTTAGGTGAACAAATCCACATTCTTCTGCAAAGTGCATGAAGTAATCGTTTGCAAATGGTGGTCCATTATCAGATACTATCTGATCAAGTATATCATGTGTTGTGAAAACCTCTTGTAAAACTCTGATGACTGTTTCAGTTGTTGTTTTGTACATCCGCTTAACTTCGATTATCTTGAAAAGAAATCAATTATAATTAGATAGGATCTTCCCTCAAAGAAAAATAAATCCGTCGCCAACCGTTCCCACAGTCTAGTTGGAAATTGGGTCGAAATTAGAGGTTCTTTTTGATCTTGTCTATGTACCTGACAAATTTGTTGGACTTGCTTCTTCCCAAGTTCTCTGTCCATGTAGTACTCCTGTAGGAACTTGCTGCATTTCTCTTTTTCGCTTTGGTAGTCTTTGAGCAGCATGGTAGGCTGTACTGTGTTGTGTGTGTTCTCTCCACATTTTACATGTTCTCTGACACAATCTGGACTCTCTGCAGTGCTCAGGTCAGGTTGGGAGGCTCTCCCTCTGTCCTGGCTCCTGGATTCTTCTTGTTTACCTTCTTCAACTTTCTTTATAAGATAAAGGTCAATACAAGCTCTTCTACTCAAGCGTGAGAATTCCTGATTGCGGCACAGTGGCGCAGTGGTTAGCACCGCAGCCTCACAGCTCCAGCGACCCAGGTTCAATTCTGGATACTGCCTGTGTGGAGTTTGCAAGTTCTCCCTGTGTCTGCGTGGGTTTCCTCCGGGTGCTCCGGTTTCCTCCCACATGCCAAAGACTTGCAGGTTGATAGGTTAATTGGCCATTATAAATTGCCCCTAGTATAGGTAGGTGGTAGGGAAATATAGGGACAGGTGGGGACGTGGTAGGAATATGGAATTAGTGTAGGATTAGTATAAATGGGTGGTTGATGGTCGGCACAGACTCGGTGGGCCGAAGGGCCTGTTTCAGTGCTGTATCTCTAAACTACACTAAACTAAAATAAACTTAGGACATACATTGTTTCTAATATCTGCTTTCCCTTATATTGATGCGTCGCTTGTAACTTCCCCTTTACTTCAAGTACAACACGTCCTGGGCCATGTAACTGAGTTTCTGTTGGTTGCAAAACGTGTGTGGATAGCCAGGACTCTTTATCTGACAGGACAGTCACACTGGCTCTGGTATTGAGTTTGAAATTAATGATATGTCCTTTGACATATACGTCTGCTGACCAAAATGCTTGTTTTGGATCATTGATTTCACCCAGAAAATATTTCGATTGGTCTGCTGCAGGAGGTTGCGTAATTTCTTTTACCTCTCTATTCTTAATTACCTTTCCTTTAGGGGTTGAGGTAGTCAAGATTTTATTTTGGCATATCTTATTGAAATGCCCTATTTTTGTACAATAATAACATTCTGCTCTATTGGCGGGACATTGTTCATGCCTGTGGGAAATTTTTGCACCATAGCACTGGCAGGGTTTAAAGCCATCTTTCACTCTACCTCCGTGTACCTTTTTCCTGGTGCCTCTTGTTCAGCCCTCTGGTGAAGGAACTAAACAGTTGCAGGAGGTATCCTGAACCAAGGTCTTTTCTCACCTCAGGATTGGTCTGTTATTGCCATGCAAATTGAAGTAGGAATCACAAGCATTTAAGACTTTGTTGAATTTGGCTGATTTTTCATTGATATGTTGTCTTGCTATTATATCATCAGCTATAGCACCAATTAAATATAATGTATTCACTTGCTTTGTTTTGGACTTGCTGTCCAATTTCAATGCAATTTTCCTCCCTAGTATCCAGTTTTGATTCTGATTGAATCCATCGTGACTTTTGAAACTCTCTGGCATTCCCAAATGTTGATCCATTTTAAAAACTTTATAGACTTTTTAGAGTGTTCCCTTTAAGAAACTTTTTTTTCAGGCTAGCTTGCTTTGATGGAGTGTAGCAGGTACTTGACAGTGTTCCTTGTTTTTATATATAGGCATCTGGTAGGGACTTCCCCTTTCTTTCAGTCGTTCACTGAATTGTTTACACAGTTGTCTATTAGACTTGAAAGAGCTGTTCGATAGATAATTCCAGTTTGCTGTTTTTTAGCTAGAGTTTATTTATTTTGTTTAAGCTTTACTGCTTCAATGATCTTTCTTTCTCTTCAGCTTAGCTGCTTTAATGTTGACTCTGCTGTGTGCGGGGGTTTTCCGTGCCTTTTTTCTACACTATCAGACTTTTTTTCTCAGTTCATGCACTTTTCAGGGTTTTCCTGCTCTTCGCCCTTATGTTTAGCCTGAGTGTGGGATTGGGTTTATTGTCTTTTTATCTCTCTCTCACACAGAGCCTTTAGAAAATTAATTTTTTAAGCTCTACAAAGGCTTTTTTTATTGGGATTTCTTGATCGTTGGCACAATGACTCACCCGATCGCTTGCCTTTCAGCCATGCTTCTGTTCTATGGAGCTTTTCTCTGCCTTCTACGGTATGTAGTTTGTTTTTTCTCTTTAGCTACTTGTTTTAAAATTTCTTCTCTTCCAGCTGAAGGATGATTATTCAAATTTTCTCTTCTGGGTATAGAACTTCTATTCCAGCGCTGTTCACCATATTATATATTTGGTTCTTTATGCTGCTACCATATAGAGTATAGCCAGAGAGTTTCTTAGACTGTAGCATTTAAACATTAATCTTTATTGTATAGTAACTATATACACTCCACACTAGCCTCTTTGTCTCCTTCAAAAGCCATGCTGTAACTGTTCTCTCCCACATGATCTCTTACCTCATCATGGTGGACGGTAATCTTTACATTCTCTCAGGATTAACCCTTTGATACTCTTATACTACAAAAATGGTGGGAATATTCAGCAGGTCAGGCAGCATCTGTAGAGAGAGAAACAGAGTTAACATTTCAGGTCGTCTGTGGGAAGAGAAACAGAGTTAACATTCCAGACAACCCTTTGGCACACCCGAAATGTTAACTCTGTTTTTCTCTCCACAGATACTGCCTGACCTGCTGAGTATTTCTAGCATTTTTTGGTTTTTATTTCAGATTTCCAGCATCCACAGTATTTTGCTTTTGTAACATTTCAGGTCAATGACTTTTTGTCAGAACTGGAAAAAGTTGGAGAAATAACAGGTTTTAAGCAAGTACAGAGGCAGAGAAAGGGAGAGGTGACAAGAACAAAGGGAAGGTATGTGATAGTGTGGAAGGCAGGAGAGATTAAATGACAAAAGGGATGATGGTGCAAGGCAAAGGAAGATGGTAATGGGCAAGTAAAGAAACAAAATAATGGCCTAGAGGAGTGTTAATGGCAATAGCAGAATCATCACCAACAGTTGCTGTCCAAAAACAAGACAAAAATCACCAGAAAAAGACCAAAAAAAACACAAAAAGGAAAAAATGGGGGCAGAGGTTATGATCTGAAATTGTTGAGCTCAGTGTTGAGTCCGGATGGCTGTAATATACTTAATTGAAAGATATAGTGCTGTTCCTACATCAAGCTTCATTGGAACAGCATTGAGGACAGAGAGGTCAGAGTGGGTGTGAGGCAGAGAATTAAAATTCACACATGTGGACTGAAAAGAGGTGTTCCACAAAGTGGTCACCCAATTTGCATTTGGTCTGCCCAATCTGGAGGAGCCTGCATTGCAAGTAGCAAATACAGTATACTCAATTGAAAGAAGTACAAATAAATTACTGGAAGGAGTGTTTAGAGTCTTGGAAGGGGGGAAGAGAGGAGATGAAAGGGCAAGTGTTGCATCTCCAGAGACACATGTCAGCACTGACTCCTGCCCTCCTCAAGTCTCTGTGCCCTTTCCAGGTGTCTGCTTCCCAAATATTTGTTGCTCCTCCTCAGGCTGGTGCACGGCACCTGGAAATTTTGTTACAGGGGTCCCCTGATGTGAGGGCAACTGCAAAGGTGAGCAGCATATATTTGTGCGGCTTTGATTTATCTTTTCATTTTTGCTCAGTAGCTAACTAATTAATTGCTGCTGGCCCAAATGTACAACCTCACTCATGTATTTGTCTACTAAGTCCCTGACAGAAGAAATCCATGCTTGTCCCACTCTTGCTGATACTGCTGTGTTCTGTGTCTATTGCATTGTTCAGAAGTTTTTTGTTGCCACATCTGTTGTGGGAAAGTTACTAGAATCTGTCATTAGGGACAGAGTGATTGAGCACTTGTATGAATATGAACTAATCAGAGAGAGCCAGCATGGATTTATAAAGGTAAGTAATTTCTAACCAGCCTTTTTTGAGAAGGTTACTTATCATGAGGCTATGGATATTATTTATATGGTCTTCAAGAAGGCATTTGATACGGTTCCACACACGAGACTGTTAGCAAAAAATAAAAGTGCACTGAATTGGAGGCAACACTTTGACATTGGTGGGGAATTGGTTAAAAGGTAGGAGACAGAGAATGGGGTTAAGGCTATATACTCCAATTGACAGGATGTGACTGGTGGTGACCCTGAAGGATCTGTACTGGAGTCTCAGCTTTTCTCTATATTTTAACTATATTTATCAAAGACCTAGATGAAGGAATAGAGAGCTGTATATCCAAGTTTGTTGATGACACTAAGTTAGATGGCACAGGAAATAATGTAGATAGGAGCAGAAAAGGGACATTGATAGATTAAGTGACTGGGCAGAATTGTGGCAGATAGAGTTCAATGCGAGGACGTATGAGGTCATTCCTTAACACTAAATGTAAACAAACCGCTGATCATTTAACTTCCCTTCCTGGCCCTCACATTAGTTGATATTGTTAACAGTTCCTTCTTCTCGGGTACCATAGTCCTCCCCTTCAAATTTGATGCCATCACCCCTTTCCTGAAAAAACACATCCTTCACCCTTCTGTCCTTGCATAGAACTACCACATCTCCAATAAAAAACAAAAAAAATACTGGAAATCATCAGCAGCATCTGTGGAGAGAGAAACAGAGTTAATATTTCAGGTCGATGATCTTTCATCAGAACTGGAAAAAGTTCAAAATGTAATAGGGTTTAAGCAAGTGAAAGGGGGGGAGGGTGGGAAAAAGAACAAAAGGGAAGATCTGTGATGGGGTGGAAGACAGAAGAGATTAAATTATAAAAGATTTGGTGGTGCAAGGCCAAAAGGGGTGGTAATGGAACAAGAAAAGACACAAAAAGTGTGTCAAGAGGGCATGGGAATAGCAGAATGATGAATAGCTGCCATCTGAAAGCAGAAACAAGGGGAAAACAAGACTAATACTGAAACCTGCAAAGTAAAGGAAACAAAATAGTCTGAGATTATGGTCTGAAATTGTTTAACTCAATGTTGAGTCCAGAAGGCTGTAAAGTGCCCAGTTGAAAGATGTGGTGCTGTTGCTCGAGCTTATGTTGAGCTTCATTGGAACATTGCAGGAGACTGAGGACTGAGAGGTCAGCATGAGAGCAAAGTAGAGAATTAAAATGGCAGGGAACAGACTGAAAGCAGATATTCCACAAAGAAGTCAACCAATCTTTCTTTGGCCTCCCCAGTATAGACCAGACCACACTGTGAGCAGTGAATACAGTACACTAAATTGACAGAAGTACATGTCAATTGCTGTTTCACCTGGAAAGAGTGTTTGGGGCCTTGGATGGTGAGCAGAAAGGAGGTAAAAGGGCAGTTGCGTCTCCTGTGCTGGCATGGAAAGGTGCCGTGGTAAGGGGATGGTGTGTTGGAGGTAATTGAGGAGTGGACCAGGGTGTCGCAGAGGGAATGGTCCCTTTGGAAGGCTGAAAGGGGAGAGGAGGGGAAGATGAGATTGGTGGCAACATCACATTGGAGGTGATAGAAATGGCGGAGGATGAACAGCAAATTGGAGTAGGGCAAATAAGATTAGAGAAATGAATGGGTGGCTCAACGACTGGTGTGGTAAAAATGGGTTCCGGTTTGTGAGGCACTGGCACCTGTACTACTGGGGAAAAGTGGGGATTGTACCATTGGGACGGTCTACAACTGAACCATGCTGGGACTGGTGTTCTAGCGAGTCACGTAACAAGGGAAGTAAAGAGGGTTTTAAACTAAATAGTGGAGACAAGGGATCAAATTTGGGAAGATGTGGTAAATCAAAGAGTAGAGACAAGGCAAGAGAGAAAGGTATTAATATGGAAAAAGATAAACAGACCATGACAGGAAGGGACAGTGATTACAAATCTAAGAGTAAATCAGCAGACAAGGCTAGAGGTTACAAAAATAATAAAAGGACAAAACTAAAGGCTCTATATCTGAATGCACGTAGCATTCGAAACAAAACAGATGAACAGATAGTGCAAATAGAAATAAATGAGTACGATCTGATAGCCATCACAGAGACATGGCTGCAGGGTGGCAGAGATTGGGACCTGAATATTGAAGGGTACATGACATTTAGGAAGGACAGGAAACTAGGAAAAGGTGGAGGGGTTGCTCTGTTAATTAATGATGGTATTAGCACAAGAAAGAGGGATGACCTAAGTTCAGGAAACCAGGATGTAAAAGCAGTTTCAGTCAAGATGAGAAATGATAAAGGCAAGAAGTCACTTGTGGGAGTGGTGTACAGGCCCCCTAACAGTAACCACATGGTAGGATGGGGTAGAAAGGAAGAAATAATGGGTGCTTATCAGAAAGGTACAATGATAATCATGGGGGATTTTAATCTATATAGAGATTGGAAAAATCAGATGTGCAAAGGTAGCCTAGATGAGGAGTTCACAGAATGTTTCAGGATAGTTTCTGAGAACAGCACTTTCTGAAGCCAACCAGAGAGCAGGCTATACTAGACCTGGTATTGCGCAACGAGATAGGATTAATTAATGACCTCATCATGAAGGTGCCCCGAGGCAGCAGTGATCATAATATGATTGAATTTTACATTCAATATGAGGGAGAGAAGAGTGGGTCTAAAACTAGTATTTTAAACTTAAGTAAGGGCATGAAAGCAGAGCTAACTAAAGTGAACTGGCAAAATAGGTTAAGGGATAGGTCAATAGAGATGCAGTGGCAGACATTTAAGGGGAAATTTCAGAATACACAGAATAGATACATTCCAATGAGAAAGAAAAATTCCAATGGGAGGACCCACTGTGGTTAACTAAAAAAGTTAAAGATAGTATCAAACTTAAAGAAAAAGCACATAATTGCACAAAGATGGATGGCAGGTCAGAAGATTGGACAGAATATAAAAAGCAGCAAAGAGCAACTAAATGATTAATAAGGAAGGAAAAATTAGAGTACAAGCAAAAGCTGGCGAGAAATATAAAAACAGATAGTAAGAGTTTCTATAGATATTTTAAAAAGAAAAGAGTTAACAAAATCAGCGTTGGTCCTATAGAAAGTGAGTCTGGGGAATTAATAAGCGAAAGTAAGGAGTTGGCAGATGAACTGAACAGGTATTTTGCAGCGGTCTTCACTATAGAGGTTACAAGTGACATCCCAGAAATAGCTGTAAGTCAGGAAATAGAAGGGAGGGAGGAACTCAAGAAAATTACAATCACTAGGGAAGTGGTACTGAGCAAATTGTTGGAGCTGCAGGCTGACAAGTCCCCAGGTCTTAAAAGAAGTGGCTAGTGAGATAGTTTATGCATTGGTTTTGATTTTCCAAAATTCCCTAGATTCGGGGAAGGTTCCATTAGATTGGAAAATAGCCAATGTAAGTCCTTTATTCAAAAAGGGAGAGAGATAGAAAACAGGAAACTACAGGCCAATTAGCTTAACATCTGTCATAGGGAAAATGTTAGAAGCTATTATTAAGGATATTTTGGCAGGGCACTTAAAAAAATTCAAGGTAATCAGGCAGAGTCAACATAGTTTTGGGAAAGGGAAATCATGTTTCACCAATTTATTGGAGTTCTTTGAGGAAGTAACAGGTGCTGTGGATAAAGGGAAACCAGTGTATGCACTATACTTAGATTTCCAGGAGGCATTTGATAAGGTGCCACATCAAAGGTTATTGAGGAAAATAAAAGTTCATGGTGTAGGGGGTAACATTTTGGCATGGATAGAAGATTGGCTAGCTAACAGGAAACAGAGAGTAGGCATAAATGGGTCACTTTCTGTTTGGCAAGATGTAGCAGTGCTGGGCCTCAACTTTTTACAATTTATATAAATGACTTGGATGAAGGGACCAAAGGTATGGTAGCTAAATTTACTGATGACACAAAGATAGGTAGGAAAGTAAGTTGTGAAGAGGACATAAGGAGGCTACGAACTGATATAGATAGGTTAATTGAGTGGGCAAAAATCTGGCAAATGGAGTACAATGTGGGAAAACGTGAAAATGTCCATTTTGGCTGGAAGAATAAAAAAGAAGCATATTATCTAAATGGTGAGAGATTGCAAAGCTCTGAGATGCAGAGGGATATCCGTGTCCTAGTGCATGAATTGCAAAAGTTTAGTCTGCAGGTACAGCAAGTCATTAGGAAAGCTAATAGAATGTTATCATTTATTGGGAGGGGAATTGAAAACATAGGAGCAGGAGCAGGCCATTCAGCCCATCGAGCCTACTCCGCCATTCAATACGATCATGGCTGATCATCCACTTCAATGCCTTTTTCCCACACTATCCCCATATCCCTTTATGTCATTGGTATTTAGAAATCTGTCAATCTCTACTTTAAACATACTCAATGACTCAGCTTCCACAACCCTCTGGGGTAGACAATTCCAAAGATTCACAACCCTCTGAGTAAAGAAATTTCTCCTCATCTTTGTCCTAAGTGGCTTCCTCCTTATTTTGAAAATGTGTCCCCTGGTTCTCGAGTCCCCAACCAGGGGAAACATCTTAGCTGCATCTACCCTGTCTATCCCTTTCTGTATTTTGTAGGTTTCAATGAGATCACATCTCATTGTTCGAAACTCTAGAGAATAAAGGCCCAGTTTCCGCAATCTGTGTACATAGGACAGTCTCACCATCCTAGGAACAAGTCTGGTGAACCTTTGTTGCACTCTCTCTATAGCAATAATATCATTCCTAAGGTAAGGGGACCAAAACTGCACACAGTACTCCAGGTGCGGTCTAACCAAGGTTCTATACAATTGAAGCAAGACTTCACGACTCCTGTACTCAAATCCTCTTGCGATAAAGGCTAACATACCATTAGCCTTCTGAATTGCTTGCTGAAACTGCATGTTAGCTCTCAGTGACTTATTGACGAGGACACCCAGGTCCCTTTGTACATCTACACTTTCTAATCTCTTACTATTTAAGAATTACTGTGCACATCTATTCTTCCTACCAAAATGGATAACCTCACATTTTTCCACATTATACTCCATCTAGCGCATTCTTGCCCACTCATTAAGTCTGTCCTAATCCCCTTGAAGCCACTTTGCATCTTCCTCACAACACACATTCCACCTAGTTTTGTGTCATCTGCAGACTTGGAAATTTACATTTGGTCCCCACATCGAAATCATTGATATATATTGTGAACAGCTGGTGCCCAAGTACTGAACCTTGCGGCACCCCACTAGACACAGCCCGGCAACGCAAGAATGACACGTTTATTCCTACTCTCTGTTTTCTGCCTGTTAACCAATCCTTAATCCACATAGGTATATTACCTCCTATCGCATGTGCTTTAATTTTGCTAACCAACCTCTTGTGGGGGACTTCATCAAAAGCCATCTGAAAATCCAAGTATACTACGTCCACTGACTCCCCTTTATCAATTCTGTTAGTAACATCCTCAAAAAACAAATACAAAAGTAGGGATGTTATGCTTCAGCTATACAGGGCGTTGATGAGATCACATCTGGAGTACTGTGTACTAGACTAATACCTGGAATGGGCGGGTTGTCTTATGAGGAAAGGTTGGATAGGCTAGGCTTATATCCACTGGAGTTTAGAAGAGTAAGAGGTGACTTGATTGAAACATATAAGATTCTGAGGGGTCTTGACAGGGTCGATGTGGAAAGGATGCTTCCTGTTGTGGGAGAATCTAGAACTAGATGTCAATCTTTAAAAATAACGGGTCGCGCACTTAAGACAGAGATGAGGAGACTTTTTTTTCTCAGAGGGTCGTGAGTCTTTGGAAGTCTCTTCCTCAAAAGGCAGTGGAAACAGAGTCTTTGAATATTTTTAAGGCAGAGGTAGATAGATTCTTGATGAGCAAGAGGGTGAAAGGTTATTGGGGTAAGCGGGAATGTGGAGTTGAGGTTACAGTCAGATCAGCCATGATCTTATTGAATGGCGGAGCAGGCTCGAGGAGCCAAGTGGCCCTCTTCTGCTCCTAATTCATATATTCGTATGGTCCATTGAAAATGGAAGCTGGTGGGATGGAAGGTGAGGACAAAGGGAACCCTATCATTCTGGGAGGGAGTCAAAAAGGTGAGAGCAGAAGTGCGGGAAATAGAATGAACATGGCTGAGGGTCCTGTCATCCACAGTGTGGGGGGGGGGGGGGCCTCGGTTGAGGAAAAAGGAAGACATATCAGAAGCCCTGGTATGGAAGGTTGTATCATCAGAACAGAGGGAGACAGAGAGACTCGGAGAATAAAATGAAGTCCTTACAGGAAGCAAGGTGTGAAAGTTAATGGGTTTCTAATGAATATTCATTCATAGCCTATCCCCAGAAATGGAGACAGAGAAGCCTAGGAAGGGAAGAGTTGGAGATGAACCATGTGAAGGTGAGAGATGAATCAAAATTGGAAGCAAAGTTGATGAAGTTTTCCACTTCAGGGCGAGAGCAGGAAATGGCACTGATACAATCGTCAATGTGCCAGTAAAAAGAGGTGTGGGAGGGGACCTGAGTAGGACTGGAACAAGGAATGTTGCACATTTCCTACAAAAAGGCAGGCATGGCTAGGACCCATGCGGGTACCCATAGCAACACCTTTTATTTGGAGGAAGTGAGTGAAGGTCAAGGAGAAGTTGTTCAATGCAACAACAAGTTCGGCCAGATGGAGGAGGGTGGTGGTGGACGGGGACTGGTTGGGCCTCCGTCCAACCTTGATTTCCTCTCTAAAGTCCTTGAACGTATTGGAGCCTCTGAAGTTTGAGTCCACCATTCCTGCAACTCCATGTTTAAATCCCTCCAATCAGGTTTCCGCCCCTGCCACAGCACTGGAATGGCCCTTATCAAAGTCACAAATGACATCCTTTGTGACTGTGACCATGGTAAACCTTCCCTCCTCATCCTTCTTGACCTGTTTGCAGTGTTTGACACAGCTGATCACACAATCCTCCTCCAATGCCTCTCTTGCATTGTCCAACTGGGTGTGACTGCCCTTGTCTCGTTCCATTCTTATCTATCCAGTTACAGCCAGAGAATCAACTGCAATGCCTTCTCTTTCCTTGCTCCTGCACTGTTACCTCTGCAGTTCCCCAAAGATCTATCCTTGGTCCCCTCCTATTTCTCATCTACATGTTGCCCCTCTGCAACATCATCCAAAAGCACCATGTCAGATTCCACTCATATGCTGAAAACATCCAGCTCTATCTGGCCACTGCCTTTCTCGATCCCTCTGCTGCCTCTGATATAGAAACGATCATAGCTGATTATCCAAACTCAGTACCCTGTTCCCGCTTTCTCCCCGTATCACTTGATCCTTTTAGCTCTAAGAACTATATCTAACTCTTTCTTGAATATATTTAATGATTTGTCCTCAACTGCTTTCCGTGGTAGAGAATATGTCAAGCTGCTTGTCCAACATCCAGTATTGGATGAGAAGAAATTTCCTCACATTAAATATTGGGAAGACTGAAACTATTGTCTTCGTTCCCCGCCACAAACTGTGTTCCCTAGTCACCGACTCCATCCCCCTCTCTGACCACTCACAACTTTGCCATCCTATTTGACCCGAGATGAGCTTCTAACCACATATCTGCTCCATCACCAGGGCCACCTACTACTGCATGCGTGACATCACCCATCTCTGCCCCTGCCTTAATTCATCTGCTGTTGAAACCTTCATCCATGCCTCTAGACTTGACTGTTCCAATGTTCTCTTGGTCAGCCTTTCATTTTCCACCCTCCATACACTTGAGGTCTTCCAAAACTCTGCTGTCCATGTCCTAACTTGCACCAAGTCCCGTTAGCCCTGATTTTAGAATTCTCATTCTTGTTTTCAAATCACTCCATGGCCTCACCCCCCCCCCTTTCTCTGTAATATCCTGCTGCTCCACAACTCTCCAACATGTCCATGCCCTTCAATACTGTTCTCTACCCCAACCCCGATTTTAATCACTCCACCATTGGCGGTTGTGCTTTCAGCTACCTCGGTTCTGGGCTCTGGAATTCCCTCCCTCAGCTTCTCTATCTCCCACTCCTCCTTTAAGATGCTTGTTAAAATCTATCTCTTTCCCTAAGCTTTTAATCACCTGTCCCAATACTTCTTTATATGGCTTTAATTCTGTTTGATAATGCTCCTGTGAAAAGCCTTGGGACGTTTTACTATGTTAGAGACAATATATAAATGCAAGTTGATGTTGTCGTTTGTCATCCATTTTGGATCTAAGAAAAAGATAGGTCAGAATATTTTCTAAATGGTGAAAAGCTAGAAACTGTGGATCCACAGAGTGATTTAAAGGTACATGCACAGAAGTCATTAAAAACTAGTAGACAGGTGCAATAAATAAATTAGAAGGCTAATTTATTTTTCCAAAAATATATTACATAACAGTTCAAATTTGACAATGCATAAAGATCAGTTTATTTCAATACAGTATGAGATGCCTCACTACACTTGCCATTAAAGATACATTTACAATGTACATTTACAATTCATGTCAAACATTCTCTGGCGCGTACAGTATACTATGGCCTTTATCTCAAGGATGCTACAATACAAAGGGGTGGAGGTTATGCTATACTTGACTAGAGATTTGGCTAGACTTCATCTGGAGTAGGGTTGTCCAATATATGGTCCATGGGCCAGAATCCGGCCCGTCAAAGGTTTCCATCCGGCCCGCCAAAGATGAGACATTTCCGTTGGAAATTTGCCATTGGCTTCTTTCGGCCTGCCAAAGCTTTCTGTGACTGACAACAATTACAGCTCCTGGTGGAGATGGTGACATGGTGGAGATGCCTCACTGTGCATGTCCTCCTTTACCAAGATGGTGAGCACACTTCAGTACCATATGTTCTGGCTCCTTTAGTAAGATGGCAGCGCCCAGGCTGAGCTGCATGTCTGCAGGTGCTTCCCCCCCGCACCCCCCCCCAACTCCATTTCCAGTGTGGCCTTCCTGGCTTGATCTCTGGCCCCAGGTCCAGCACTGGCTCTGTCTGCATACGGAGCCAGTCTGGCCTCGGGCCCCGAGCTCTTCATCTCTGCCATCATCACAGAGGAGGATCCGCCTGAGGATGTGGCAGGGCCCAGGCCCGGGCCCTGGGGGCAGGGTGCTGGGTTAACCGGTGGGGGGGGGGGGTGGGGGGGGGGGTGTGACACAGAGGGGAGGGATGGTCACAGATGAAGAGGGGGAGAGAGAGAGAGAGAGAGAAGCACACAGAGAGCGAAACACACACAGAGACAGTGAGAGACAGAGAGAGACAAAAACTCACAGAAACAGAGAAAAAAAGACAGGGACAGAGAGAGAGACAGCGACACAGACAGAGAGAGAGAGAGACAGCAACACAGACAGAGATACATAGGGAGGCACAGAGACAGAGAGATGCAGAGATAGAGAGACAGAGAGATAGAGACACGCAGAGACCGACAGAGACAGAGACACAGAGAGAGAGAGAGAGAGACAGAGAGAGAGAGCAAGAGAGGGGGAGGAGGAAGAGAGAGCGATCAAGATCATTCCTAACAGATCGACATCTATCTGGAATATTCCACATTGCTACATCAAGCGTGGGGTAGACATTGTCTACTTCTGCAAGCAAAAATAATGCCAGGTATCTCAATAAATCAGTGTACAACATAGTGATGAGAAAGTAAGTTAATAAATTAGTCTTCTCATTTAACGCTTGTTTACAAAAATGCACATTTTTGTGGTTTTGATTAAGTAAATTTGCTCACCGGCCCCCTATTTAGGACAAAAATTATAATGCGGCCCTTCACGCAAAAAGTTTGAACGCCCCTGATCTAGAGTGACACTGGCACTAATTTAAATTATAAACAAAGATTGCATAGACTAAGCTTGCATTCACTCAAGCCTAGAAGATTAAGGGTGGTTGAATTGAGGTGTTTGAGATGATCTAAGCATTTGATAAGGTAAATCATGAGAAACTGTTTCCTCTGGTGGGGGAGTCCAAAACAAAACCATAAATTAGAGCTAGGCCATTCAGGATGATGCCGTACTGAGGGAGTACTGCACAGTCGGAGTTGCCATCTTTCAGGTGAGATGTTAAACCAGGGCCCCATCTGCCTACTTGGGTGGATGTAAAAGATGCATTCAATGGCACTATTAGAAGAAGGGCAGGGGTGTTATCCCTTGTGTCCTGGCCAATATTTAGCCCTTAATCAACATTACAAAAACAGATTATCTGGTCATTAACACATTGCTGTTTGTGGGAGCTTGCTGTGCGCAAATTGGCTGCTGCATTTCCTACATTACAACAGTGACTGCACTTCAAAAGTACTTCATTGGCTCTAAAATGCTTTGAAACATCTGGTGGTTATGAAAAGTGCTATATAAATGCAAGTCTTTTTTAATGTCAGGAAGCACTTCTTCACACAAAGCATAGTGGAATTCTGGAAAACTCTTCCCCCGAATAGCTATGGAGGCTAGGTCAATTGAAAATTCAAAAAACTCAGCTTGATAGATTTGGTTAGGCAAGGGCATTACGGAACCAAGGTGGGTAAATGGAGTTAAGATACATGGTCTAATTGAAAGACAGAACAGGCTCAGGGTCTACTCCTGGTCTGATGATACTACGTCAGAGAAATGTAGAAAACAGTAGCTGAAATTTCCTGTTTTTAATGGAGAAAACAGAACTTTATTTCACATCTAACTTTTTCCTAAATTAGTGAAGTCATGAATTTTAACACAAAAGGTGAAAGTAACAGAGAAAACCACAAAAGAAGTGATAGCAGAGACATGTGTAGCGCGTAACACTTTTAGAACATTAAATTAAAAACTACATCAGGTTATAATTTTCCATGGTTATGTGCTGCCTAAACATTTCTGAATTTTACAAAGTAATGCATTTTCTGAATGTCCCCTAGAAAAACAATTCACTGCGAGTGAAGGATGATGGGGTGGTGTGGTGAGGAGTGGGAGAATCAAGAGCTGCCCATGAAGGTATCCCCAACTGCACTGAAACCACCTCTGCTGCTGATCATCCAGAGTATTTTCCACTGGATTCTCCTATTCTTTCCCTGCCCCAACAGTCTCTGATCCTCATTTCTCCCAGTCCCTGCACTCTCTGCACCTGTTCTCTCTCTGTCCCTGTACTCTTTGCTCCTGTTCCCTCCCTGCCTCTGCACTCTCTGCCTCTGCACTCTCTGGTCATGCTCCCCATGTCTCTGCGCACACTGGCCATGCTCTCCCCTTGTCTCTGCACTCTCTCCTTCAGCTCTCTCCCTGTCCCTGCACTCTCTGCTCCTGCTCTCTCTCTGTTTCTGCACTCTCTGGCCATGCCCCCTCCCTGTCTCTGCGCACACTGAGCATGCCCCCTCCCTGTCTCTGCGCACACTGGCCATGCTCCCTCCCTGTCTCTGCACTTTCTGTCTCTGCACTCTCTGGTCGCTCTCTCCCTGTGTCTGCGCACACTGGCCATGGCCCCTCCCAGTCTCTGCACTCTTTGGTCACTCTCTCCCTGTCTCTGTACTCTCTGTCTCTGCACTCTCTGGTCACTCTCTCCCTGTGTCTGCGCACACTGGCCATGGCCCCTCCCAGTCTCTGCACTCTCTGGTCACTCTCTCCCTGTCTCTGTACTCTCTGTCTCTGCACTCTCTGGTCACTCTCTCCCTGTGTCTGCGCACACTGGCCATGGCCCCTCCATGTCTCTGCACTTTCTGGTGTCTCTCTCCCTGTCTCTGCACACAATGGGCATGCTCTCCCCTTGTCTCTGCACTCTCTGCTCCTGCTCTCTCCCTGACCATGTGCTCTCTGGTCATGCTCTGTCCCAGTCACTGTGCTCTCTGTTCCTGTTCTCTCCCTCGGCGGGAATTTAATTTGTTGCTGAGGGTGGCAAAGGGGGTGGGCAGATTCATAAGAATGGCTCCAGGGATGAGGAACTTTATTTGTGAAGATAGATTGGAGAAGTTAGGACTGTTTTTCTTGAAGAGAAGGCTGAGAGGTGACTTGATAAAGGTATTCAAAATCATGAGGGGTCTGGACAGAGTAGATAGGGAGAAATTGTTCTCACTCGTGAAAGGATCGAGAATGAGAGGGCACAGATTTAAAGTATTTGGTAAGAGAAGCAAAAGTGACATGAGGAAAAACTTTTTTATGGTGCGAGTGGTTAAGGTCTGGAATGTGCTGCCTGAGAGTGTGGTGGAGGCAGGTTCAATTGAAGCATTCAAAAGGGAATTAGACTGTTATATGAAAAGGAAGAACGTGCAGGGTTATGGGGAGATGGTGGGGGAGTGGCACCAAGTGAATTGTTCTTTCGGAGAGCCGGTGCAGACACGATGGGCCGAATGGCCTCCTATGGTGCTGTAACAATTCTGTGATTCTGGGTGGTTGCTTAAACCTGTCCTTTGGTTTGGCATGCCAGTTTCCCGAAGCAAAACTGGCATGCTAAATGTTTGAAAGGTAGCGTCAGGAGCGGAAAGAGGTAACCCACCCACTACATTCAAATGGCCACTTAAGCCCATTAATGAGCTTGTTCTCAGCACTCTTGACAAGGGCATTTGGGGGGATGGGTGAGATTGGGGGATGAGGGGAGGGGGCTGGGACAGACCTCATGCTAATGGGTCTCACAGGTTCACAATGGTGGGGGGTGGTGGTGTTCAGGAAGACTCCACATTCCATTGCCAAAGAAGAAAGGGCATTAGAGGAAATGGGATCAAGCTTTTCTGAGCTTGCTCTGACCAGAGCAGAGGCAGACCCCTAGGCAATGGGGATGAAGAGGTGAGGAAGGAGGAACAGCAGGGCGCCAGACTCTCCAGCTTACACAATCTTCACAAGCACACTCCATTGCTCTGCCAACCCTTGCTTCCCATTGCTCTGCATTTTGCCATCATGAAATGGAAACACACGTCAGCTTTAGTGCAGCAACTTTCCCAGTGCTTTATGGCTTAACAGTTCACTATTATTTACAACAGGAACACCCGAGTGACCCACAAAGTGACATTACTGACGTAGTGGCCAGCGCTCATGGCCACTCCGACAAGGCGCTTCCCCTGTGGCTGAGGATGAGGTGGAGGCAGGCTGCTCCCCCGTGCCTGCCTGGGGCTGAGACGCCCGTGGCAGTCAGCCTTGACCTGAAGGTACTGAGGGGGGGGGAGGGGGGGAGGCATCTCCATAGGTTGCTGCACTAGCAGCACTGCCCAGGCAGCCTCTGTCACAGGGCATGACTCCACAAATGTTTCACACGTCAGAGGGGCAATGGAGGCAGATGATGATGATAGTGCCCCATGAGGGGTGGCCCCCTCATCACCATCTGCCGCCACCTCAATCCTTTCATGGCACCCTTGATTGCTGGAGGGACCAGCTGGGGCGCAGCTGACATCCATTTCATGCCTCGTTGCTCCATTTGTGCCAGTGACTTTGTCAATGCTGCTGAGTCTGACATGCATCCTTGTGCATGTCTGTATGCTGTTCCTGCATCCACTCTGAGTGATGGTGCACACGGATCGTCATGTGGTTGGCCACTTTCTCAATGGAGGAGCTGATGTGCTCAAAGCACTAAGACATTGTGGAGCACATGAGATGAATGGACTCCTCCATTCTTATCCCATGAGTCTGCAGTGCCTCATGTAACTCTGACATGAACATGCATCTCACGCTGGTTCTCCAGGTACGGCCGCCTGTTTCGTGACACTCTAGGCTCTGCATTTCCATCCTGCAGAGCAGGGCTGCACCAGTCCTCCATCCTCCGAGGCGGATCTGGCCACAGCTGACTCTACCTCCCCCGAATCCTCCAGCTCCAATGTGATGTATGCATCACCCTGTGCTGCCATTTCTAATACTGCATGAGGACCCACCGAGGCGCGAGTATCTGTGCTGATGGAAGGTGCGCAGAATAGATGTGACAGTGCAGGCTCCAAGATATCTTCATTCTCTGACTCCTCGGGAACTTGTTGTCTTTGTGTAGCTTCCTGCCCCTCTGTAGCTGGCCCTGTGGGAGACATAAGAGAAGATGGTGATGAGAGATTGGGACAGGCAACAGATACTCTGTTAAAGGCCTGCTACCCAACCCGAACCTGATGGACCCGATGACATGTGTCCGGTTCAGGTCAGGTCGGGTCGCACTTCCTGGTCCGGCATTCAGGCTCGGGACGGGTCAGGCCGGGGCGAACACGCTTTATCACCACCTCCAGTAAGTGGCTCCAATCTGAATTTATTTTTGGACTTTAAAGGTGGTTTTGCTACAGTTATTTTAAGCGTGTGCAGGTAAGGAACAAAGTAAAAAATGGAAAGTAAGTTAACTAATGGTCGGGTCGGGTGGGGCGCAGGAAAAATTGGAAGGACTCGGGCTGGGTTGGGCTCGGGGTCAGATGATGTTCTGTCAGGTTCAGGTCGGGTCTCATTTGCAGGCCCGAGCAGGCCTTTAACTCACGCTGCTAAAAGCAATGAAATAACAGCTTAGGTATTACAGCCCATGGCACGGGAGCATTGCCCTGCATCCCCTGAGCATGGAGATGTTGATATTCTTTTTTATTCTTACTGATGCGGGTGTCACGGGCTAGGCCAGCATTTATTGCCCATCCCTAATTTCTCTTGAGAAGGTGGTGGTGAGCCACCTTCTTGAACCACTGCAGCCCACCTGGTGTGGGTACACCCACAGTGCTGTTAGGGAGAGAGTTCCAGGATTTTGACCCAGCGACAATGAAGAAACGGCGATATAGTTCCAAGTCAGGATGGTGTGTGACTTGGAGGGGAACTTGCAGGTGATGGTGTTCCATGGATCTGCTGCCCTTGCCCTTCTAGGTGGAAGAGATTGCGGATTTGGAAGGTACTGTAGAAGTAGCCTTGGCGAGTGTCTGCAATGCATCTTGTAGATGGTACACACTGCTGCAACTGTGCATCAGTGGTGGAGGGAATGAATGTTTAAGGTGGAGGATGGGGTGCCAATAAAGCAGCTGCTTTGTACTCAATGGTGTTCAGCTTCTTTATTTATTTATTTTATTTAGAGATACAGCACTGAAACAGGCCCTTCGGCCCACCGAGTCTGTGCCGACCAACAACCACCCATTTATACTAACCCTACAGTAATCCCATATGCCCTACCACCTACCTACACTAGGGGCAATTTATAAGAGCCAATTTACCTATCACCTGCAAGTTTTTTTTTTGGTGGGTGTTGATGGAGCTGCACTCATCCAGGCAAGTGGAGGGTATTTGGTGGACAGGCTTTGGTGAGTCAGGAGATGAGTTACTGCAGAATTCCCAGCCTCTGACATGCTCTTGTAGCCACAGTACTTACATGCCTGGTCCTGTTCCGTTTCTGGTCAATGGTAATCCCCAGGATGTTGATTGTGGGGGATTCAGTGATCGTAATGCCATTGAATATCAAGGGGAGATGGTTAGATTCTCTCTTGTTTGAGATCATCATTGTCTGGCACTTGTTGGCGCCTGCACAAGCCTGAATGTTGTCCAGGTCTTGCTGCATATGGACACAGACTGCCTCAGTATCTGAGGAGTTTATTTTTTTATTTTTATTTAGAGATACAGCACTGAAACAGGCCCTTCGGCCGACCAAGTCTGTGCCGACCAACAACCCCCCATTTATACTAACCCTACAGTAATCCCATATTCCCTACCACCTACCTACACTAGGGGCAATTTACAATGGCCAATTTACCTATCAACCTGCAAGTCTTTGGCTGTGGGAGGAAACCGGAGCACCCGGCGAAAACCCACGCTTGCGAATGGTGCTGAACATTGTGCAATCATCAGCGAACATCCCCATCTCTGACCTTATGATGGAGGGAAGATCATTGATGAAGCAGCTGCAGATGGTTGGGCCTAGGACACTACCCAGAGGAACCCCTGCAGTGATGTCCTGGAGCTGAGATGATTGACCCCTGACAACCACAACCATCTTCCTTTGTGCTAGGTATGTTCCCTTCCTGTGTCTGCATTCTCTGATACTCTCTCAGTGCTCTCTCCTTCTGCTGTATCCGTGTCTCTGGGTTGTCTGCTCCTGCTCGCTCACTATCATTGTATTGTCTGTTCCTACTCTGTCGCTGTCTCTGGGCTCTTGCTCTCACTTTGCGCCCTCTGATCCTGCTACCTCCCTGTCTCTGCCCTCTGCTCCTCCTCTCTCACTGTATCTGGCCTTCGTCACTGAACTGTCATTGTAACCAAAGCGGCATCCATAGCAACGCTGGTGTCAATGTCACTTGTTGGAGTGTCAGCACTCACAGTCATTGGCAATGTAACGCAACACGATTCGAGTTTTTCGGGAGCAGAAGTCATATTCAATGCATGCATAAATATAACTAGAAACAAATGTCTCTCCGCAACCTTCGGCGATCTGCTGAGCCAGGCAAAGGATCGGTTGTATTTACAGGTATTTAATAGCTGGATACGGCAGCATTTTGAATTTCACCTAGTCCAGTTCACACGGAAAGCTAAAACCAGTTTCCGTTCTTTTCCCTCATTTCCCTAACGTTTGGACTTAAAACATATTTGAATAAATGTAGATAATTTTTGAAAAGTAGATGTTTATGAATCAAATATTGCTTATAACAGGTTTTATTTCAGAACACATTGATAAATAAAGTGGCTTATTGTATTTCTCAGCAATTTTTAAATTGATGCTCAGCTCGAATTGCTGTTAGATCCCTGGGGGGTTGGATTGATAAATTTATTGGCAAGCGCATCCGCTGCTGCTTCATTTCACAACCACCTACAGTGTTTTTAACATAGGGGGTTCAGAGTAAACATGTTCCCACAAAGAAAAAGGGCGCGACGGCCAAATCTAGAACCCCATGGATGTCAAGGAGCCTACAGGTAAGATAAGGCAGAAAAGGAAAGCTTATGTTTGACACCGAGAACTCAATACTACAGAAAGCCGAGAGGAGTATAGAAAGTGGAGGGGTGAAATCAAAAAGGAAATTAGGAAAGTTAAGAGAGCATGAAAGAATATTGGCAAGCAAAATCAACTTGAACCCAAAAATGTTTTATCAATACATTAAGAGTAAGAGGATAACTAAGGAGAGAGTAGGGCGCATAAGAGACCAAAATGGTAACCGATATGTAGAAGCGGAAGATGTTGATATTGTTCTTGATGACTACTTAGCGTCTGTCTTCACAAAAGAGGGGGGACGATGCAGATATTGTAGTTAAGGAAGAGGGGTGTGAAATATTGGATGTGATAAACATAGGGAAAGAGGAAGTGTTAATGGGATTAGCATCCTTGAAAGTTGATAAATCACCAGGGCCGGATGAAATGTACCCCAGGCTGTTAAAAGAAGCGAGAGAGGAAATAGCGGAAGGTCTGACCATCATTTTCCAGTCCTCACTGGATACAGGTGTGGTGCCGTTTAAACTCTGTTTAAAAAGAGATAGACTGAATAATTACAGGCCAGTCAGTCTAACCTCAGTATTGGGCAAATTATTGGAATCCAATCTGAGAGACAGATAAACTTTCACTTAGATAGATATGGATTAATGAAGGATAGTCAGCATGGATTTGTTAAGAGAAGATATTGTTTGACCAACTTGATCAATTTTTTTGAAGAAGTAACAAGGAAGATAGATGAGGGTAATGCAGTTGATGTGGTTTGCATGAATTTTAGCAAAGCTTTTGACAAGGTTCCACATGGCAGACTGTTTAAAAAAATAAAAGCCTGTGGGATTCATGGAAATGTAGCAAGGTGGATACAAAATTGGCTCAGTGGCAGGAAACAACGGGTAATTGTTGACGGGTATTTTTGTGACTGGAGGGCTGTTTCCAGTGGTGTTCCACAGAGCTCAGTACTGGGTCCCCTGTTATTTGTAGCACATATTAACGATTCGGATGTAAATGTAGGGAACATGATCAAGAAGTTTACAGATGATACAAAGATTGGCTGTGTGGTAGATAGTGAGGAGGACAGCTGGAGGCTGCAGGAAGATATCAATGGACTAGTCAGATGGGCAGAAAAATGACAAATAGTATTTAACCTGGAGAAATGTGAGGTGATGCATTTGGGGAGGTCAAACAAGGGAAAGGAATACACAATTAATTGGAAAATACTGAGAAGTGTAGAAGAAGTGAGGGACCTTGGAGTGAATGTCCACAGATCCCTGAAGGTAGCAGGGCAGGTCGATAAGGTGGTAAAGAAGGCATATGGAATCCTTTCCTTTATTAGCCAAGGTATAGAATATAACAGCAGGGAGGTTATGCTGGAACTGTATAAATCATTAGTTAGGCCACAACTTGAGTACTGTGTACAGTTCTGGTCACCTCATTACAGAAAGGATGTAGTTGCACTGGAGAGGGTACAGAGGAGATTTACGAAGATGTTGCCGGGACTGGAAAAATGCAGCTATGAGGAAAGATTGGATAGGCTGGGGTTGTTCTCCTTGGAACTGAGGAGGCTGAGGGGAGATCTGATTGAAATATACAAAATTTTGAGGGGCCTGGATAGAGTGGAGGTGAAGGGCCTATTCACCTTAGCAGAGAGGTCAGTGATAATAGGAGGCATAAATTTAAAGTGATTGGTAGAAAGATTAGTGGGGAGATGAGCAAATTTTTTTTCACCCAGGGGTCTGGAACTCACTCCCTGAAAGGGTAGTTGAGGCAGAAATCCTCAACTCATTCAAAAGAAGTCGGGATATGCACCTCAAGTGCTGTAATCTGCAAGGCTATGGACCAAATGCTGGAAGGTGGGATTAGACAGGATGGATTGTTTTTCGGTCGGCACAGACACGATGGGTCAAGTGGCCTCTTTCTGTGCTGTAAACGTTCATGATTCTATGACGATTATCCTTTGTACCACTCCACAGTACCATCCTATAGATCAATACTACTGCATGCCTGCAAGAAATTGTAGCCAACTATCAGACCACAGTAGACCATCGCTGTCTCTACATGTGCAAGTTCTTTGCTGCATCCTTGCACCACCACCCCACCTCCCAACCAGGTGTCCTTAAAACAGATGGCAGAAGTTCGCATCTGTTTCTCTGCTGACCCAGATCTTGAAAAGACAGGTCGCCGTGAACATTTCCAAGTGGGTTTGTCAGAGTCTGTAGACATGGTTAATGGGAGCTAAGCCTAGGAATGTTCTCCTTGGCCTGTACACTCTTGGAGGTTGGAAGGGGTTGGGATGAAAGCTGTGCAAGTAAGCCTCTTCCTCTGTGCAGGTACTCCATCTTCTTGCTTGCCACTGACTTCCTCCTCCCTGTAAAGCAAATACAATGGCAGTCAAAGATTCAGCTGGACTAAAATAACAGATTGCCTAACTGAGGAGATTCAACCGAAGGTACCTTCTGCATTAGGCATCTTTCACTGATGTAGCATAGCCAATTAAGAATCAGGCTTAAAGCCAGAAAATGCCTGGCATGAGGTAATGTGACTTCAAGAATAAGTTATGGGGTTTTTAAAAAAAGTTTTCGGGCTTCCCAATGGCTCAATTGGAAAATTCTGGATCATTATGAAACTGAAACTATTAGAGAGGATTCTTCGGGACAGGATTTACTCCCATTTGGAAACAAACAAACTTATTAGCGAGAGACAGCATGGTTTTGTGAAGGGGAGGTTGTGTCTTACTAATTTGATTGAGTTTTTTGAGGCAGTGACGTAGATGATTGATGAGGGAAGGGCGGTGGATGTTGTCTATATGGACTTTAGTAAAGCCTTTGACAAGGTCCCGCATGGCAGACTGGTGCAAAAGGTGAAGTCACACGGGATCAGAGGTGAGCTGGCAAGATGGATACAGAACTGGCTCAGTCACAGAATACAGAGGGTATCAGTGGATGGGTGTTTTTCTGAATGGAGGGATGTGACTAGTGGTGTTCCGCAGGGATCAGTGCTGGACCTTTGCTGTTTGTAGTATATATAAATGATTTGGAGGAAAATGTAGCTGGTCTGATTAGTAAGTTTGTGGACGATACAAAGGTTGGTGGAGTTGCGGATAATGATGAGGATTGTCAGAGGATACAGCAGGATATAGATCGGTTGGAGACTTGGGTGGAGAAATGGCAGATGGAGTTTAATCCGGACAAATGTGAGTAATGCATTTTGGAAGGTCTAATGCAGGTGGGAGGTATACAGTAAATGGCAGAATCCTTAGGAGTATTGACAGGCAGAAAGATCTGGGCGTACAGGTCCACAGGTCACTGAAAGTGGCAACGCAGGTGAATAAGGTAGTCAAGAAGGCATACGGCATGCTTGCCTTCATCGGTCGGGGCATAGAGTATAAAAATTGGCAAGTCATGTTGCAGCTGTACAGAACCTTAGTTAGGCCACGCTTAGAATATTGCGTGCAATTCTGGTCGCCAGAAGGACGTGGAGGCTTTGGAGAGGGTACAGAGGAGGTTTACAGGATGTTGCCTGGTCTGGAGGGCATTAGCTATGAGGAGAGATTGGAAAAACTCGGATTGTTTTCACTGGAACGACGGAGGTGGAAGGGCGACATGATAGAGGTTTACAAAGTTATGAGCGGCATGGACAGAGTGGATAGTCAGAAGCTTTTTCCCAGGGTGGAAGAGTCTGTTACTAGGGGACATAGGTTTAAGGTGCGAGGGGCAAAGTTTAGAGGGGATGTGCGAGGCAAGGTTTTTACACAGAGGTGGTGAGTGCCTGGAACTTGCTGCCAGGGGAGGTGGTGGAAGCAGATACGATAGCGACGTTTAAGAGACATCTTGACAAATATATGAATAGGAAGGGAATAGAGGGATATGGGCCCCGGAAGTGCAGAAGGTGTTAGTTTCGGCAGGCATCAAGATCGGCGCAGGCTTGGAGGGCCGAATGGCCTATTCCTGTGCTGTACTGTTCTTTGTTCTTTGTTCTTTTTTGAATCATACAGTTCAGAAGACTCCAGGTTCAATCTTCAACCTACATTGAGCGATGGTAAGGGTGATACATTTGGGGAGGCTAAGCCCAGACTGGGAGACTCAAAACAAGGGAGGCTGCTTTCATTTTGTGGTTCTTACATTTGATTGGCCTTTGCTAACCATCTAGTTTCCATGACCAATCAGATGCTAAAATGACATACAAAGTGACAATCAACCATTTTAATAATATGGACAAGTTGCAGCATCATAGCATATATGTGGTAATTAAGATTAAAGCTGTACCAGCACTTGCTGAATATACTGCCTATAGCAGGAAAGAGAGTCAGAAAATGCTGGAAAATACTCCGCAGGTCTGGCAGCATCTGTGGAGAGAGAAACCGAATTAACGTTTCAGGTCAATGACCCTTTATCAGAACTAGGAAAAGTTAGAAATGTAGTAGGTTTTAAGCAGGTGAAACGGGGGAAGTGTGGGAAAAAGAACAAAAGTGAACATCTGTGATAGGGTGGAAAGTAGGAGAGATTAAATGACGAAAAAGTAAGTCATGCATTGCCAAAAGGGCAAGAAAAGAAACAAGGAAACAAAAGATGTGTCTAGAGGAGGTGTGAATGCAGAATGATGAGGCCATCCGAAAGCAGAAAACAGAGAAAAACAAGGGTGAGCTGGAAACATGCAAAGAAAAGGAAACTAAATGGGGGCAGAGATTACAGTCTGAAATTGTTAAACTGAATTAAAAGCAAAATACTGCGGATGCTGGAAATCTGAAATAAAAACAAGAAATGCTGGAATCACTCAGCAGGTCTGGCAGCATCTGTGGAAAGAGAAGCAGAGTTAACGTTTCGGGTCAGTTCCAGAAGGAAAAAGAGGAAAGAGAGTTTCAGAAGGAAAAGGAAAAAAGAGAGTTTCCATTACAAAAGGAAAAAGAGAAGAGAGTTTCAGTTACAAAAGGAAAGAGAATTTCAGCTGGAAATAAAGGAAGTGTGATGATACAACAATCATGAACAAGTCTGAAGAGTTGTGAAAAAACAGACTTTGCCTTTTAAAAATGAACCTTTATTTTAAAAAGTGAACAATGTGTCCAAAATGGCCACTGAAAAAGAAAGCTTGGCCTTTGTGTATTCAAACTGTCTGACAAGGACAAAGGACAAATCTTCAAAGCTAAGAGGTGTCAATTGAACCCATCCCACACCCATCCTAAAACAATCCAGAATTGAATGTCTTCTTCTGAAACAAAGAAGGTCCTTGGCCATTGTGCAATCACCATGGGGAAGAGACCAGAGCGTCTCCTACCAGGAGGTGAGAAGTAACACAGCTTTACCTTAAAAAAGACAGCCTAGAGAAACTCCAGAGAGAAAGAGAGAAGACAAAGCAACATCTAGCAGCTTGTATTCCAGTAAATTAGAAGGCATGTGCCCTGCTGTAGAATCCTACATCTACATTAGACTGCAGTGAACGAGAAGTGATCCACTGTCTTTCACTGAACTTTCAATCAAGAGAGAAATCTACAATCATCTCAGGCCTTCACCCAATTTCCAAGAGAATTCAACAGGTTTATCATGCCCTCCCCCAAACTGAAAATGCACTTTCCTTTTTTTCCCTTTCTATCTGTCTCTTGTGTGTGTATGTATGAGCGAATGCATGAGTGGATGCGGTTGCAACAATTTCGGGATAAGGCATATTGGTCAATAGACAATTGATTTTTCTGTTTTTAAACCTACAAGAAAACCTGTCTCTGTCTGTTTATTGGAAAAATAAAATACCAAGGGGTTAAACCCTAATAACAAAACACTTGCTGCAGTCAGGTGGAGAGTTGAAGAATGAGAACCACCCACATTGCACCACATGGCTGTAACAAATGTTAGACTTTATAATTAGAGCACTCGAATATAAAGGGGAGGAAGTTTTGCTATAGCTGTAAAAACTCTGATTACACCACATTTGAAGTACTGTGTACAGTTCTAGGCATCACACCTTAGAAGACTTACATTAATCTTAAAAGAATTGCAGCGTAGATTCACCAGAATGTTACCATGTCTCTAATGGTGAGAGTATAAAGAGGGATTACATAATTTGGATTGTATTCTCTGGAATATAGAAAGTTTGGAGTGATTTGATTGAGGGTTTTAGGATTTTGAAAGGAATTGATATAGTAGATAGACAGAAACTTTTTCCCTGGTGGGGTGTCGAGAACAAGGAGACATAATAATCAATGGTAGGATTCTGAAAAGTGTAGAGGAACAGAGAGACCTTGGTCTGTATGTCTGCAGATCCCTGAACGTAATAGGACAAGTTGATAAGGTGGACAAGAAGGCATACAAGATGCTTTCCTTTATTGGCTGAGGCCTAGATTAGAAGATCAGGGAGGTTATGCTAGAATTGTATAAAACACTAGTTAGACTGCAGCTAGAGTGTTGCATACAGTTCTGGTCACCGCATTACAGCAAGGATGTGATCACACTAGAGAGGGTACATAAGTGATTTCTGAGGATATTGCCAGGAATGGAGAATATTAGCTATGAGGAATGATTGGATAGGCTGGATTTGTTTTCTTTGGAACAGAGTAGGCTAAGGGGAGATTTAATTGAGGTGTATAAAGTTATAAGGGGCCTAGATGGAGTGGACCTATTTCCATTAGCAGAGAGGTCAATACCAGAGGTATAGATTTAAAGTAATTGGTAGAAGGATTAGAAGGGAGTTGAGGAGTATTTTTTTTCACCCAGTGGGTAGTGGAGGTCTGGAACTCACTGCCTGAAAGAGTGGTGGAAATCTAAAAGATTCAGAGCAGGCTTGACATGGTAGATGAGAGGATGTTTCCCCACATGGGGGGAATCTAAAACTAGAGGGCACAGTTTAAAATAAGGAGTCTCCCATTTAAGTCAGAGATGAAGAGGAATTTCTTCTCTCAGAGGGTCATTAATCTTTGGAATTCTCTACATCAGAGAGCGCAGAGGCTGGGTCTTTGAATATATTGAAGGCTGAGTTAGACAGATTTTGATCTACAAGGGAGTCAAGCAAGGATTATGGACAGCAGGCAGGAAAGTGGAGTTAAGGCCACAATCAGATCAGCCATGATCTTATTGAATGGCAGAGCAGGCTTGAGGAGCTGTAACCTACAGGGCTATGGACCAAGAGCCGGAAAGTGGGATTAGACTGGATAGCTCTTTTTCAGCCGGCATGGAAATGATGGGGTAAATGGCCTCCTTCTGTGCCGCAAATCTTTCTATATTTCTATTTATCAGAGCCAGGCCATTCAGGAGAGAAGTTAGGAAACATTTCTTCATGCAAAGAATGGTAGAAGTTTGGAAATTCTTCCACAAAAAGCAGTAGATGCTAGTTCAAGTAATAATTTTAAATTTGAGATTGATACATTTTTGCTAGCCAAGAATATGAAAGGATTATGGAGCCATGGCAGGTGGATGGAGTTAAGACACAGATCAGCCAAGATTTCACTGAACGTTGAAACAGGCTCGATGGGCTGAATGGCCTAATTTTGATCCTATGTTCCTATGAGACTGGAGTAACATATCAAACATGATAAAAGTAGGAGTAATTGTTGTCACATTGCAATTTTGTTTCCAGGACCAGATGCTTCAAGAGATTACAGATCAAAATTGCCTGACTTTCCTTACTACATTGGTGAGAGTCAACATGTATCTGCTGAAAGTACTGGAAATCTAAACTACTTATATCGTGCTGCACCTTGCGCTTCATATCAGCTACCCAAGCAACACTATGTGGGAGAGATTGGCTGGGGATGGTGTTTAGGCCATAAACTGAACAAATCCAATCTCCTAAGTGGCATGCAATTCAAGGTACTAAATTTATAATTATTTAAAACATAAGTGTTAATTCTTATTCATATTTATATTTGTTGGTCAATTTTTGTGTCCATCAAACTTGGGTATGTTAATGCTGAGGAGTGGAACACTTTTCCATGTTTGGTACCTAGCATAAGTATCAAGAATGTACAGATAAACCACAGACAAGAAGCAGAGTAGAACAGCATGTGCACTACCCCAATCTAAATCTCAAAGCAGGATTCCCATCTGCACCAGTTACTTTTTTCATTTCCCAAACCAGCCATTATTTTGTCTTGAAACTGAGATTGCCACCTTGTCCTGAATTATGATGTATACATTGTTTTGTGAACCTGCATCCATTCAGAATTTAGTGGAGATTCAACTCAATTCATGTAGTACTGTTACAACTGACAGAAAGAGGAGGCTTTAATTCTGCCAGTCCGGATTGGATCAAACTTGGGTCCAAAAGATGATAAGCCACTGCAAGTGAATTTCCTTCTGTAACATTAGTGAAAGTGTGGTGGAAATCACATTTACATACTTAAACAAAGTTACAATAGGGTGCAGGGGAAGCTCATAGGAATTTCATAACATTGTGCTAACTCATTGTGGTATCCAGATCTCTCAAAATTTCTAGTATCTTTCATGGATATCAGGAATGAACTGTATGAACAGAAGGTTAAACTGCACTTACAGAAGTATATGTGGAAGATTTTGCTGAGGGTGATTACCAGGCAGTAATCAAATCCAGATGAAGTTATTCTGATAATTGATCATTACCATCCAACCACACAATTACAGCCACTATCCTATGTGCCTCTAAATAGTGCGAGTTTGATTGCCTTTGATGTTGTTCATGGAGAAAACATAAATAAAGCAAACATTTGTGGACCTCTAGTTCCTTTGGCTATTGTCTCCCACAACCTAAATCTTAGATTCACTTTTTTCTTTCTGTTTGCCTTTCTCTATAACTCTCACATATCCTCCTCATTGTAATCTCTGTAGTTTTCTGATTTTTTTCACACTCTGTCCTTCTCTCCAAATCTCTCCTGCACTCTCTCTTCTATAAATCTGCCACTCCCCTTTTTCATACAGTGGGGCTATGTAGGTAATAATCTGCTGGAACAAATGAATGGAATAAAAATCTACTCTAGTAAAGCAGGGGAATGGGACTGACTGGATTGCCCTACAGAGAGCGGGCATGGACTCAATGGGCCTAATGGCCTCCTTCTGTGCCTTAGTGACTCTATGACTCTAGTGTCTCTATCTTTCACTGTATATGCATCTCTCACTATCTCTGCATATATTGCTTTTTTCCTTAATGTTTCCCAGTCTTTTCTTGCCCTCACCTTTTGTGGCGAACTGGAGGATTTTTCTCACCTCGGAGATACAGAAAGTATGTTGTCTCACCAATGGGCACCATGCTACAGGCTGACCTTTCAAGCATCAGATTAATTTTCAAACTTATTTGTTAAAGTATATCTGTAATTCCAAAATGTACTGAAACAAACCTTAGTGATATTGTTTCAATACTTTGTAAATGCACAGTTGTACTATATATTTTGACATAGGTAGAGCAAGACTTATCCTGTGGTAGCATTAGGTGGTGCGGATCTCCATTTCTATTGCTGACAGGCAAGAATGTCCGATGACAGTATTTGTAAAATGTGGAAACCTTGTTCACTGTTATCCTGTAGTCGTGTGCTTTTTCCCTAAGATGTGATGCACATTATATCCACAGTTGAAGAATGAAAGGCTCAGTAAACCTTGCTGTTTCAAACCCAGGTCCTGTAGACCCAATACAACACAGAAATAACTGAGCTCACCCCCTCCTTTCTCCTCTCCTTCCCTATTACTCATCCCATTCTCCTCCCGAATCCCATCATCTCTCAATCCCCTCTTTCTCCCCTCCACATTCTTTTCCCCTCTTTCACCCCTCCCCATCCTTTTTCCCTCCTGCTCTCTTCCCATCCCCATCATAATTCTCTCCCCTTCTCCATTATAGTTCACTCCCTCTGCCCTAACGTCATCCTCTGCTCCCCATCCACCCAGGTTCCCATCCTCTCTCTCCCCCGTGGTCCAGATAGCATACAGGAAGCATAGTATTACAAACCACAGTATAATCAAGTTTTTGCATGATCTGTGATTTAAAAGTAGCTAGGAAACAGCTAAAACATTTAAAAGGGCTAATTTTAAAGAAGTGGGGAACAACTTAAGCAAGTTCTGTACAGTGGCAGGGAGTGGTCAATCATCAAAAAAGAATGAAGGAAGATCACTTGGCCCATGGAGTTTGGGTCTATTGCTATTTTGTTTACTATTTCTTTACTAATACTAATATCTTGAAGTTCCTCATTTTTACTAGACCCTTGGTTTCCTGTTATTTCCAGAAAGTTTTTTGTGTCTTTGACCGTGAAGACAGATACTAAGTATTTGTTTAATGTCTTGGCCATTCCCTTATTCCCCATTATAATTTCTCTTGCCTCTACCTTTAAGAGATCCATATATATTAGTATATATCCATATACTAATCTCTTCCTTTTTATATACCTATGAAAACTTTTACAATCTGTTTTTATGTCCCTGGTGATTTGATCCCCATGGAGACCATCAACAAACCAAAAGAATCAAATCCACCGACTGACCTTAATTTAGGAAACAAAAAAACAAATGGACAAGATTTCACTTTTATAAATTTTGCTTTGACACTCAAACAAAAACCAACATAAATTAAACATGAAGTAACAGTTAAATCATGGTTGAAATATATATATCTTAAAGGTTATGCGTTAATCATCAGATGCACCAAAGATAGTTCTCACAAGTCCTCTGAGCAGTCAGTAAGATAGCAACAAACCGTCACAAAGTTCTGCAAAATCAGGAACATCCTCAGATATTTTTCCAAGTCCTTTACTCCAGGATGCAGATAGGGAAAAATGATGTCCCATTGATAACGAGCGATGCAATCTTCCCTTTAACGGTTCGGTCTTGTCGCCTCTTGAACAAATTCGGCCTCACCCACAACAGTCTTGATGGTGTGGTTTCACTGATAACTCTTTAAGTCACTGAAAACAACTGCCATAAGTCGTATTCACCAATGGTCAGCTCTCAGAGTCCAATCTCCTCAGTCTGCAGCCTGTCTTTTTAAAAACAACTGCCTGCTGTTTCTTTCACACACACAAAGCAGTCCATTTGAGTTCTGCTGAACTGTAATCTGAGCCTTGAATAGCCCTGGTCACACCTCTCTCACATGACTCTGTGACCTGTGCTTTAAACTGAATAGGACCTGTTTGGTTTCCCAGAACTCTGAAGCTTTTAGTTTCATTTTCCAGTAAATGGCTGCCTCAGAAAAAACACAAGTTTTGAATCAAAAGTCGTAACACCTTACAGTTCATTTAGCAAGTCATCGCTTCAGATAATGGCCTGAAGACGTTCCTTCATCGGTCTCGCACTGTGGACTCCATCACACTAGCTAGTTTACTTTTATATCCTATTTTCTATTTATCGATTTCTTGGTCCTCCTTTCCTGAATTCTAAAATCGTCACAGTCCTCAGGCCTACTACACTTTTTGACAACATTATAAGCCTCTTCCTTTAATCTAATACTATCTTTAACTTCTCTTGTTAGCCATGTTTGGATCACTTTTCCCGTGGGGTTTTATTCCTTAAGGGAATGTATAATTGTTGTGAATTAGGTTTTTAAATGTTTGGAATTGACGCTGTACCATCATATTTTTAATCTAGTTCCCCAATTCCAGTTCCCCAATCTACCTTACCTGCATCGTTTGCTTTGTTCACATTTTAGACCCTAGTTTTGGACTTAACTAAATCACTCTCAAATGCAATATAAAATTTTATTATATTATGATCACTCTTCCCCAGAGTTTATTAGTTTATTACAAGTTAATTAATTCACCCTTTCTCATTTCACAATACTAGATCAAAAATAGCTTGTTCCCCAGTTGGCTCAAAGACATACTGATCTAAAAAACTATCTTGTATGCAGTCCATGAACTCATCCTCCAAACTATTACTGCAAATTTGTTTTGCCCAGTCAATATGAAAATTAAAATCCCCCATGATTACTGTATTACCCTTATTACATGTGCATTTAATTTCCTGGATTATACTCTGCCCTACACTATAATTAAGGGGCCTATAAACAACTCCCACCAATCATTTCTACCCCTTACTGTTTCTTAGCTCCACCCAAACCAATTCTACTTGTTGATTTTCCAAATTAAGACCCTTTCTCTCTTCTGTCTTTATCTTATCCTTTGTTATCAAGACTACCTAACACGCCCCCACCTCTCCTTTTCCATTTTGCCTATCTGTACAAGTCAAGTACCTTGAAATATTTAATTCCCAACCTTAATCACTCTGCAACCACGTCTCCATCGTGATTATTAGACATTAATATATCTGATCTATCTATTAATTCATCTATTTTGTTGTAAATGTTTCATGCATTCAAATATTTATTTATTTTTCTATTTTTCCCTGATGTCACTGTGTGTATAGTTGCCTCAAGTGGACAAAATGCAAAATGCAATTTTCAAAACACTACACCACATTTCTGTTCAAGCTCTTGGGGCTGCTCCTGTGGTGCTCCTCACTCTCACAAATCTCACCTGCTGCTCTGCAGTGCTTCTATTTAAATTCTTGGGGCTGCTTCCTTGGTGCTCCTCAGTCTCCTTAGTCTCTCTAGAGTCTAGTTTATTTCTGCCTAGATTTCTCATGTTTGACTGTACTGATGTTACTGAGAAAAGAATTCAACACAGAATCACTGTTACAAGACTGCATTTGACAGTTTATAACATACAGCTCAGGAACAATGGAAGACTGACTCTGAAAACAATGAAAACTGACTTTGAATGAACCTTCCTCTATATCATTCAGGATTATGTGGCATTGTTCATTCAAGTAATAATGCTTTTTATCCCATATAGTTAATGTGTATCTCTGCAAAGATACTTGTTAAATAATACCATTGGAATTCAAATATGAATTCCATCATATATTACAAATGTCTCTTTTGTTTCTGACCTAATGGAAATATTCTCAGGTTCACCAAGCTGTCTCATCTTTGAGAGGTAGATATAACTCCAATAAGTTTGAAATATAGCAAGTATTAGCTCATCCTTCACCAATTTTCTTCATGTTTTTCATTTTTAGCAAGGAGAATTCCGACAGCGTTCTGACGACAAAGTGACTCATCGGTATCAAAATCCATGGTATGTATGTTTGGACACAACATAAACATATCTTATAACTTGCATAAGGCAATCTTAAAACCACATTCCATAGATTTTACCATAATAATTTGAGTTTCACTATTCTCAAGATTACAGGGGCTGAGTTCTATCCACAAGCACATGCGTCTTCTTGGGGAGAGTATCATTTTATTAATGTGTGTGAATCTCTGCATCAACAGGGCCAAATATATTTATCAGTTGTAGCCATATGTTAAGGAATCTACACACTTCTATAAATTTATCTGGTTTTGATATAACACTTCAGAATTGAGAGTTTCACCTTTGTTTCTGAATACATACGAGGAATTCATAGATTATCCACTTTTGGTATTTGCTCCCATTCTGACACTACACCTCTCACATCACACCCACTTTTTGGTGAAATGTTAGAGGGATAAAATTGGTTTACACACATAACGTGAAACAGGCTTGTAGCGATTGGCAGCCGCTTTTTCACTGCGTCCGATTTTCTTTCCATTAAATTTTGCAGAATGATAGTTCAAACTCTTCTTGGAGACTCATTTCCTGGTCTCACTGTCATTTTTATTTGCCTTGAAATTAAAAATCTTAGCAATATTTTTCAAGTCAATGGAAAATAAAAACTGGTGCAGTGTATAACAGGGCACCGATTTGCTATGAGCCTCTGTATCGCTGATACCATAGAGCAGTTTTACCCCAGAGTTCCATGCACGATCTCTTGTGCCTGAATGTGGTAGTTGCTAAATTGAACTTTGTCTGATGTCTTCAGAAGTGCTCTCCATACCTCACTTTGTGCAGGTTTCCAATTTCTCTCCCGTTGAGGTCATTCATCCACAGGGGTTCTGCTGTTCTTACATTATGGGTGCAGCCCTAATTAGTTGTGAGAACCAGGCTTAAATGTGAGTTTTCCTAGTTACATCCATAACACATTGAACTCAAAATTCCAGTCTTTCTAATGGAGGGAACGCCAGAGTTAGAGTATGGCTACCCGACGGGACCCGACGACCTGTGTCGGGTTCGGGTCAGGTTCAGGTTGCTCTTCCAGGTCCGGCATTCGGGCTCGGGTCGGGTCGGGCCAGGTTGGACACACTATCACCACCTCCGGTAAATGGCTGCAATGTTAATGTACTTTTTGGACTAGAAAGGTTGTTTAGTTACAGTTTTTAAAGCTTTTGTAGATAAATAACAAAGTGAAAAATGGAAGCTAGGTTAACTGATGGTCGGGTCAGGTCGGGTCAGGCGTGGGAAAAAATGAAAGGACTCAGGCCGGGTCGGGCTCGGGTCGGATGTGGTTCTGTCGGGCTCGGATTGGATTTCATTTGCAGACCCGAGCCAGCCTTTAGTCAGCGGCACAGCCGCTTACCGACTGGAGACAGAGGACCAATTAAACCAATCAAGTGGTCAATTTACAGCCATTTCCTTCCCCCGACATTTTACATGTGTCAGGACCGGCGGGTAAACCATGGTGGCCTCCCTTCAGATTCCCAGGTGGGGGGAGGGAGGGGGGCACCTTCCTTAATGGCCACTCCATAGCTCATGGAGGAGACCCTGGCAGCAATGGCTGCTGCTAGAGGATTCACCCCTCCGAATCCATTCCTCCGATCACTGGGGCCTGCCTGCCTGGACCCGGCACAGTAAATAAAAAAACTTACCTGGCCTTTGAGGGTGCCTTAACATAAAGGTGCCTCTTCTTCTTCCTGTAGCCTCAGCAGCCTCTATCAATGAGGCTGCCAAGCTACCAACCCTCTGAATGGGCCAGCAGCTCTGAGAGGTGGGCCGGGTCCTCAAATGATGGTCCCAGCGACAGCTTCTTAATTGGCCAGGGTTCTGTCATCCGTATGTGTGGACTAGGCAATTGCTTTCAGACCCAGCAGAGGGGAGAACCTAAGATTTGGGAAAATTCAGGCCTGTATGTCCACATACTCGTCTGCGAAATTTGTTCAATGTATGCCCCCATTTTATAAAAAAAAGCCATATTTTTATTTTGAAAAGCATAATGGATAGAAATCCTATCCTTTCCTCCTTGCAGATATGTTGTTAGTCAGAAAATAAATTGACTGGTTTCCTAGGAGTTTAATGATCACCTTTCCAATGCGTAGCACATCTGAAAACTTAACACTTTTGTTCAACTATTGGTCATTGCTCACATATGAAAAAATAATAAATAATTAAAATTTACATATATCAGATGGGGCTCTGGATATGTGGAAAGAATAAAATGGACACCTTCAGAACCTTAGCGTGCAATCTGACTAATCTATTCTGTCCCTCTAGTTATCCTCTGAAGACATAGTTTAATCTATCTATCTGTCTGTCTAGCTATCTATTCTCACATTTATATATCTGTGTACATAAAATCAGTATTAGAAAAATTACTGTCACGTTTCAAATGTGTTTAATCAAAACCCCACTGTTCAATGTGAATTGTGGATAATATCCCATAGAATAAAGTGGAAACTGCTAATTATCTAACATGCAATGTGATAGTCATGCTACAATTTTGGTGAATATTCTCTAGTTTGAGACTAGATGATCTAATTTTTTTTAATTCAGCTGCTGAAAAAAATACTAACTTGCTCTCTAAATTGTTAGGCAACCACCTCCAGCTGTCCTTGATTGGCAAAGATGTGGCAGAGCTTTTCTGGCATGGCCCCTTAAAAGAATTAGAGATCCCAGAGACTGTCCATGGCATCAAAGGACTGCAGTAATCCCAATATGTGAGACTGAATCGACTACACTTTCTGAAATTCAGGTACATTTTGATTATTACTGCTATGTCAATTTCTTTGCTTGTGCGTATGCTGCTTATAAGCAAATTCTCTGATTTATGGCTTTAATGGAAAAATGAATTGCAGAACTTGATCCCAAAAACTGTGGCAAAAATCCCAGAACATTTTTCAAATAAAAATGGAATTTGGCTTATTTAGTCACCATAAATCAATGGTGCTCCTTATGATTGATGCAGTAAAAGAATTTGCCTGTTATTTGCTGACCAAGTCAATGGTATTGGAACAGCTAAACTGAGGGACAGAGAGAAGTAAAGTGGAGGAGGGGGAGTAGAACAGTGAGACAACTGGTACATTTTTTCTGCTTCTAGTATTGATATTTTAATTGCATACAGATACAACTGGAAACAGATTGCCCACTCGATTCCTTAGTCAAGGAATGCTGCATGATCTAAGGACATAGAATCTAAGGACATTTGTGCCTGAATTCCCAATATTCACTCCTGGTGAATGAGACCTCCTGACAAGAAAATAATTTTGTAAAATTGCTCCCAGTTTGTATACATAGTATATATGGACAATATGCTGATGAGGATTCAGCATTATACTGCAAGTTTAACCTCGTTCTATCAGCAAAGTGGGTGTTCCCAGTATACTTTATATATATACTGTCACGCAGCCATAAAGACGGGGCTAAAATGTGGCGAGTCGAAGAGACTTAGTAGTTGGCAGGAAAAAAGACAGAGGCGCAAGGGGAGAGCCAACTGTGCAACAGCCCCGACAGACAAATCTCTCTGCAGCACCTGTGGAAGAGCCTGTCACTCCAGAATTGGCCTTTATAGCCACTCCAGGCGCTGCTTCACAAACCACTGACCACCTCCAGGCGCGTATCCATTGTCTCTCGAGATAAGGAGGCCCAAAAGAAAAGAAAAGAAAGAATACTGTCACGCCAACGTGCTATGTTGAATGATAATTTTTTAATCCACCAGCTGGAAACTTGAATTTTTTTTTTTGACTGGGACAAGGGGTTGGGATTTCTTTTGTTTGCTACCAGGGACTCACCCAATGAGTCCACTGGCTTTAGCCCCTTTGAATTATTTTATGGACACAAGGTGACAGACTCTGTAAAACTAATCAAGGAGAGGTTTTTATGACACAGGGACAAACCTTCCCTGTTAGACTACATCTCCTTGTTCCGAGAATGGCTCACGAGAGCCTGAGTGGTGGCTCAGGAACACCTAAAAAAACTCCCAGACAGCTATTAAAAGACAGGTGGATAAACATGCCAAGGCCAGAACATTTCAGCCCAGAGACCATGTGTTATTGCCAGTACCAAACAGGGTGAACCATTGAAAGCCCAGTTCAGTGGCCCATACAGAGTAGTAAAGAGAATTAGCAAAATGAATCATATAATGGACACCCTAGACTTCAGGAAAAAGCAAAGGCTGTGCCACATCAATATGTTAAAGCGCTATCATAGCTGGAAAGGGGACAAACAAGCACAGGTCTGTCAGGCAGTCAGGAAAGAAGAGGGTGATCGGGACAGTGATGACGAGTTAGAGGGAGGCTTGGAGAATTCCCAAATCGAACCTCCTACCATGTGGTTAGTTAACACTGTTGTTAGGGCAATTACACACTGTACTCTCCTATTTAAACGCAGAACAGAGAGGAGACCTAACAAGGCTGTTCACAGCATTTAAAGGGATCTGCAGGGACAAACCAGGGTGCACAATCCTAACCCTACACAGTGTGGATGGAGGCAAGACCCCTCCCATAAAACAAAATCCCTATCGCCTATGTCTCAGGAAACAGACCCAGGTTCTGGAGCAAATTCAGTATATGCTGGAGCACAAGCTACTTGAGCCCAGTCCGAGCAGTTGAAGATCTCTAGTTGTGCTTATGCCCAAACCCAATGGCTCAACAAGGCTCTGCATTGATTACAAGAAGGTTAATGTAATGGCCAAGGCTGACTCCTACCCGATTCCACGCCTGGAAGATTGTATTGATAGAGGAGGAAACGCAACCTACATAACCAAGATAGACTTGTTGAAAGGATGCTGACAAGTTCCCTTAACCACCCAAGCTAAAGAGAGCTCGACTTTTGTCACCCCAGGCGGCTTATTCCAATGGCGGATGATGCCTTTTGGATTAAGAAATGCCCCAGCCACCTTCCAAAGGCTGATGAACCAGGCAGTGGCTGGCCTACCCAACTGTGCAATGTACCTGGATAATTTGTTAGAGTACAATGACACTGGGGTGACCACCGAGACCAGTTAGATGCCCTCTTCCGAAGGTTAAAGTCAGCTGACCTCATGGTAAATCTTGCAAAGAGCAAGTTCGCTAAAGCTCAAGTAACCTACCTCGGGCATGTTGTGGGTCGGGGCAAGTGCTGCCCAGAGCAGCAAAGATATAGGTGCTGATAGATTTTCCCGTCTCCGCGACCAAACGGGAAACAATGCAATTTTTGGAGATGTCTGGATTTTACTGCAAGTTCATCTCAAACATCAGCACTATAGCCACCCCACTGACAGACTTGTTACAGAAAAAGCAAAGGTGGTATGGTCAGGGAGGTGTCAAACAGCTTTCGAGAGGCTGAAAGCCATCTTAACCAACGAACCAGTGCTGGCAGTTCCAAACTTTAACAAATCATTTAAAGTGGCAGTGGATGCTCGTGACCTAGGGGTAGGTGTCGTCCTGCTCCAAGATGATGAATTAGGCATTGAGAAACCAGTTGGGCATTTCTCCAAAAAATTAAACAAACATCAAAGGAGATAGTCTACTGTGGAGAAGGAAGCCCTGGGACTGTTGCTGGCTGTCAAGCACTTTGAGGAATATGTTCAAAATGGATATAGAGAGACTGTAGCTTATACCGACCACAATCCTTTGACATTTGTGGAGAAATTCAAAACCTAGAATGCAAGGTTTTTTTTAATGGAACCTGCATCCTTAACACCTAAACATTATCACATTGTAGAGAAAAACAATGTGATAGCTGACGCTTTATCCAGAGTCCGCACAGAATCATCCCAGATGAAAATAAAACTAAACCAGAGCATGGCTGTGATAGTGTGAAACTGATAAGTGAGTGTTTAAGGATGAATGTGTGCGTACAGTTTTTTAAATTTACGATCTTATAGTGAAATGCTCCTGTCCTCACATTTCATTTCACATGGTGTGGAGGTGTCACGCCAACATGCTATGTTGAATGATAATTTTTTAATCCACCGGCTGGAAACATGAATTTATTTCTTTTTAAAGAAATTAAAAAGGAACAGATAAAAGGTGACTTTGCTACCAGCTTAAGATGAGCATCCAATTTGCAACACATTCCTATGTTCCGAGGCCTGTGCGGTAGAGACAAAGTGTCTTTCCCGTCCTAGCAAGAACCAAGTCCTGGGAAATTTAAGGGAACTGCCTGTTCTCATTAGCAAAGCTTCAAGACTATCACTTGAACAATGGGATCCTGGTTGTGTGAAAGGAATCCCCAGACATTGGCTGTTTTAGTTACAAGAAGAAATACACTACCATGCTTGAATCAGTGGGTGACTGTCATGTGACAAGCCCCTCTCATCTGTGTGTTTTAAGCTGGTGTTTCTCTGCAGCAGGCTGACAAGTATCTGGACTCTGACAAGTGCAGACTTAAGTGGGGGTCCCTCCATTCTCCATCTCTCCGTTCCAGCTTGTGAGCTTCGAACTGTGCCTGCTGACTGACCACCTCTGCATACTCTGGCTGCAACCAGAGACCCCTTGGAGGAAATCATCCGCATCACTGTTTCCAAGTAACCCACTGAATCAGCCATCTAGCTCTTTAAACCGGAAGCCTGAGGGCCACTGAATTCAGCTAGAAGCCAGCTGAGTTACCAAACTCCAGACTTTTGTTTTCTATGGACTCTAACTTGACCAATCTACCCTTCCCCATTCTGAAAACCTATTTGTGTGTGTGTAAACATCGTGTGTGTGTGTGTGTATGTGTGAAAGTTGGTGCATAGTTTATTATTTTATTTAGATTGTTTTAAGTATAATAGAGCTAACTTTATTTTTGTTAAACTCAAGATAACCTGTCCGATTGGTTCTTTTTATGATCATAGCAAGTAAATAATCACTCACTGAATTGGCAAGTACATCCACTTTAAAAAAGAATTAAACCTGTTGTGGTCAAACAAGGAGAGAGAAAAGAGGGAAGCCTTTCGACCCCTCCTCACCTGACCATAACGATACTATATATTTAGCATTTATTTGTGATAACAAGGATGTGCGGAGTTCTATCTTGAAAATCGTCCGATTCCTCCCACCATTTCCAAAATTAGTAATACATTATTGAGAAAGCACTAATCTTGAAATGTATTTAGAAAAATATCACACAATAATTGTTTGGTTTTAGTTTCGTGCAGTGGTACTAAGATTTAGGCGATGAAGAAATCACTAAGTGTGAGGTACAAATCAGAGGGGGAATTCTTTTTGGTAACTCCTGTTTTAGTGAAGCTGATCAGTAGTGTAAAATGGGACAGCTCTCCTGAAACAGAAATCTTCAATGGGGAGCCCACTCTAATACTCAGTCTTCTACCAATAAGGCTCTTCAAAGACCCATTTTTCAAGACCTGGGTTCTTTTTTTTAAATAAAAACAGAATGTGCTGGAAATACTCAGCAGTTCAGGCAGCATCTGTGGAGAGAGAAACAGAGTTAACGGTTCAGGTCTGTGACCTTTCATCCGAACTGGCAAAGGTTAGAAAAGAATTAGGTTTTAAGCAAGTGAAGTGGGGTGGGAGGGGGGGGGTGGCGGGGGGAGAGAACAAAGGGAAAGGTGTTTTATAGGGCAAAGGTTAGGAGAAATTAAATGTCCTGGGACAAAGGAAAAGAGTGTGTTAATGCTTGTGGTGAAAAACAAAGCATTAGTCCAGAGAGAGTATGAAGAGCAGAATAATGAGCAGCTCTGACTACATGAAAAAAGGTATATGGTTAAAAAATAAAATAAAATATAAAAAAGGGTGGTCATGCTCTGAAATTATTGAACTCAATGTTCAGTCCGCAAGGCTGTAGAGTGCCTAATCGAAAGATCAGCTAATGCTCCTCAAGCGGGTGTAAGTCCTGCCTCGGGACAATTAAAGCCCGGGGACCTGTAAAATGCAGGACGGATCCCCAGGCTAGGTGGAAGCGGGTGAATTCCCGTCCACCTAAGGTAAATTCCAGCCCCTTAACATGTTTCTTTCTCCACAGATGCTGCCTGATCTGCTGAGTATTTCCAGCACTTTCTGTTTTTATTTCAGATTTCCAGCATCTGCAGTATTTGGCTTTTATTCTTTTTTTTAACCCTTCTAATAACTATGGGATCATCACAACTTGTTTTGAACCAGAGTTCAATTATTTTAAATGATATAAATACAAGTAGTCTTCTATTTAACTCTTCTGGCATTTGTAGGCCAAAGTCTAGGAAAATATAAGAGTCTGGTGACACAAAAGGGACTTGAATGAGGTACCAGAAGGTACCCATGGAACTAAACCCCAGTATGATTCAGCACCTTGAGAAGAGAAAGCTGCATGCATGTGCTGTGTGAAAAAGAAATAGTTTAAAAATAACAACATGTAGATGCAACAAACTTATATACCTGGATCAGTGCAAAAACAATTCCTGTTGAGGCAAAGAATGAAAATGGCAGCCAGTAGTTATTGTGTCTTCTAATGCCTTATTGGAAATACTCATTAATTGCTTGTTAAATGTTAGAATCTATTTCTGAACATCAATATGCAATGACTAAAATTTGTTAATGCTTGAGGGTAATGCAAACCCAAAATCTAAAGTTAGCATAAAAAAGAAAGAAATTTACTTAGAACCTGGATGGAAAGTTCCAACCCTCCTCCTGTTAACTTTATTCATCCGTTGTATGCTATAGTGTGCATTTCTTCGATTAACTTTGCAACTCCAAGTTATTCTACATCATTGCCCTTCATGTTGCCCTTCAACAAACCATTTTTTAAAAAGTATGTACGAAAGTGTCTGTGATTGATTGTAGCATTATTTTGCTCTTTTAATTTTGTAGTTTCACTATTTTTAGGAATAAAATGCATCTTAAAATATTCTTCTTTTTTCCCAGGATGATACTTGTGAAAAAGAAGCTGGCATTCCACTTGACCTTGAAGAGCAACAACCAGTCTCCAATAATCCTTAGTTCAGATAGTCTGGGATTTCCTGTTCATTACTCAACTCATTACTTTGTCCACAACTAGAACTGAAAACCCAGGCGAGTGCCAGGTTCCACAAGCTTAATGACTCAATTGGACATGAGCTTATTGACATATTTTCAATTTCATTCCCTTGAAATCATTGGGATTTAGATATATTGATAGAAGTGGATGGACAATACCTGTTCAGTGATTTACTTGTGTATCATTTTCTACTTAAAATGATCAGAAATTGAATTCCAACAGTGTACATATTTTTCAAACATATTTCTGGCATTGAACAGAAACAATAAAGTTAGGTTTTACCATGAAGTCTTGAGTTCCAGAATCTTCTTTCTTTCTCTCTTTCGTTAAGTTTAACAAATTTATATTAATCGTCATTTGGCAGTACAGAACTTGAGTATTGCTGGAAATAGAGACATGGGACAATTTGCAAGAATACCAATGTAAGGGAAAGCAACAACTGTAAGAGAAGAGAGTACTGATTGGTTGGCAAGACTCTGGATTGGTAGAGACGTTGCCACGGAGAATGCAGTGTGGCGCATTTGCACATACTGGAAGTTACATATATTAATACACAGGGCCCTGTTCTTTGCAGATAGAAAGAATGTGTACACTGTCATGCAGGCCCACACCTGCCAAGAATAAGGCACATTAGTTTTGCCAAATGGACATTAAATTTCAAATTGTTGCTGGGAAGAATAGAAGGCCTGTTACACGGGGTTGCCAGGCCTCTGGTTGGAAAGACATTTTTGCATATTAACAGACAGGGCTTGTAGATAAAGGAGCTACTCCCTGCTCCAATTCAATCCACAAACAGACGTGGTCTGACCAGTTAGTCACATGATTAACTGGCTGTTGCAGAGTTTGAACTGAGAGTTTTAAATTGGAGAGACAGTGTTTGAACTGGCAGAAAGCAGAATGTTCCTGGACTGACGAAGACCTCCTGTCTCTCCTGTCTGCTCCCACCTCTTTCTCATGGAACTCCAAAACCCATTGAAGACACATGAACCCAAAGAGAGAACAGTCTCCGACAGTGAACAAGGTTTAAGAATATTGGGCACCAGTGAAAAGCAAGATCTATCTACAATCAAAAAGTCTACAGTGAGCTTGAAGAACCGTAATAACAACTCTTCAGATATTGCCTCAAACCTTTCCACTTCGTTTTTCTTCTGCTCTTTTCTGTCTCTATTTACATGTGTGTATCGCATATGCATGCTAGCGTGGGGTGTGGCATTTATCCGTAGGCGTTAACCGAATTAGAGTTTAAGTTTAAGTTTCATAAATTTCAACTTTTCTTCTTCAAATCCAAGAAAACCTCTTTCTGTTTGTTTCTTTGCCTTATAATTGGAAAGCGGTGAACAAGGATTCACCAAGGGGGAGCTAAAAAACACGGTGTGTTTAAAAATAAAACCCTGTTACAGTAAGACCAAGTGAAGGCTGAAAGGGAACCCTAGACCTATTTCTCTCCTGGTCGTAACAGAAAGTTAAGTGCTAGCGTCCGGAATTGACCCTAAGACAAACGAGAGAAATTGGAAGTGGGAAGCCAAATTGTTCCCAATCGAAAAAAAAAGCAAGATTTTAATACAGGTTTTCTTGTGGTTGTTTATGATTGAATACTAACATGTCTGCAACTGAAGCTAGTAGCTGTCCAAGCCAGGGTGAAGTAACTTGGGATAAGTTAAAAGAACTGTCTACGGAGGAGTCGAGGAAAATGTCTGAGCAGTGTGGGATCACTGTACATGGCAAGGCTAGGCAGTCTGAACTTCTAAGACCAGTGGCCAACCATTTTTCCCTTGAATCTGAAGAAGCAGAAACAGGGTTAGAAGCAGACACTGACAGGGTACTGCCAGCAAAGATACAATTGGAACAAAGGAAACTTAATTAGAGGAGAGGGAGAAAGAGAAAGACTTCCAGAAGGAACGTGAAGAAAATAAAAGACAGGACAAGGAAAGAGAAAGGCAGGAGAGAGAGAGAGAAGGTAGCTTCCAGAAAGAATGCGAAGAAAGAGAGCTAAGGCAGCTTGAGTTAACTAGGGGGCGACAGAGTAACCCCAGTGAAAGCATGGCCAATGTGGAGGAACATAATTCAGGGCTGGGTACAGAATTGTTAAAACTAGCTCAATTAATTTCAAAATTCAATGAGGAAGATGGGGAAGTGTTTGTTGTGTCCTTCGAGAAACTGGCAAGGCAGCTAAAATGTCCAGCTAAGACTTGGTCTCTTTTACTGCAAAGCAAGCTAAACGGAAAAGCCCATGGGGTTTATTCCCTGTTGCCAGATGAGAGTTCAGCAAATTATGAACTGACCAAAAATGCTATCCTCGGGGCATATGAATTAGTACCCGAAGCCTATCGTCAAAAGTTTAGAACCCTCAAGAAGCAAGCTCATCAAACTTATCTGGAGTTGAAAGAAGTAAGCAGCTGGCTTTTGACCAGTGGCTGAGGGCACTTAAAGTACAGCTCAGCTATGAGAATCTCAGGGAAGTAATTCTGTTAGAGGAATTTAAACACTCTCTCCCACTCTCCATAAAGACCCATGTAGAGAAGCAGTGGGTCCAGGGAGCCCGGCAAGTGGCCATTTTAGTTGATGAGTTTGCTTTAATTTATGTCAGTTTCCCAGGGAAAAGAACCTTTCCTAATCAGCAGCACAAATCCGAAAAGGACAAAGGGTGGGAAGGTGATAGAAGCCCAGACAGTCCTGGGAGAGAAAGGAAAGCAGGAGACACAGGAGGCCCACCTCTAGCCAAAAAGGAAGGTGCTGTGAGCAAGAGTGAGACCCGGAGACCTGTGTGCTTCGATTGTAATAAGGCAGGGCATTTAAAAGCTGACTGCTGGAAACTAAAGGGAAAACCTGTAGGGTTAATCAGGGCACACCCACTCAGTGAAGAAGAGAACCTGATGGAAAGCACAGCAGAACAAGCTGTGGCTTTAACTGCGGTAAGAGTGAGACCCAGGAAGCTTACAGCTGCAAATGCATGAAAATTTAATAGGATTCCTGAAGGTTATCAGGAATTTGTGTTTGAAGGGAAAGCAACCCCATACTCTTTATGTGGGGCAAGCAAGCCCATAGTAATTCTCAGGGACATAGGGGCCACTAGATCCCTTTTACTGGGAAAAGGTCTGACCGTCCCCCCAAAAAGTGCAGTGAACACCAGAATGGTGGTGAATGGTATTGGAGGACAAGGTATGCCTGTACCGGTACACCAGGTGCACCTGAAGTACAACCTAGATTTGGGTCTGGTGACCATAGGGATTGTCTCTAGTTTGCCAGTGGACGGGGTTGACCTGCTCCAAGGTAATGATCTGGCGGGGGTGAAGGTGGTAGCACCCCCCCAGTAGTGAAAGAAAAATCACAGGAGGGCAGAGAGATAGGGCAGTGGCGGGAGATGGACCCCGGCAGTTTCCCTGAATGTGTAGTGGATCAGGCCATGATCAAACCAGCTCCTCAGAGGAGACTGCATTGGCACTGCAGGCAGACGACAATGAGGTCTGCCTGTCCAAGACTTTCTTTGGAAAGTTAGGAGGCCCAGGGAATGAATTAAATGGATTTTCCCCAGCTGAGGCTCAGCAAGCCGACCCAGTATTGCAAGAGTTAGCACAGGCTGCCCAGTCTGAAAGTGAAGCAGCGGGAATCCCTGATTGCTACTATTTAAAGAATGAGCTACTGATGAGGAAATGAAGTTCTCCTCGCAGACCTGAGAGCAAGCAGTGGACAGTAGTTCACCAGTTAGTGGTGCCACAGAGGTACCGGAGAGAAATATTAAGAAGGACCCATGTGACTACAATGGCTGTACATGCTGGTATACGAAAGGCCAAAGCCCGCATAAGACAGCAGTTTGACTGACCATAACTCCACAAAGATGTGGTGGAGTACTGCAAGAGTTGCCACATGTGCGAGGTTGAGGGGAAACCCCAGCCTACAATGAAACCTGCAATCCTAACTCCTATAATAAAAGCAAAATACTGCGGATGCTGGAAATCTGAAACAAAAACAAGAAATGCTGGAATCACTCAGCAGGTCTGGCAGCATCTGTGAAAAATCCTAACTCCTATACTGGTGTTAGGAGGACCCTCCAGCAGAGGGCTGGTGAACTGTAAAGGTCCCCTGCCGAGAACAAAAGAGGACAGGCAGGCAAAAGGTTAGACAGGGAAGGGGAAGAAGTGACCAAGAGGACAGGTTAAAGGAAGTCCGGGAGGAATCCCAGATGAAATCCCCTACTGTCCAGTCAGCCAACCCAAGCACTCCACCAGAGTTGCTAACAGCATTTACAGGAACCTGCAGAGACACAGAAAGACCTCTAGGGGGCACAGAAGCCATGAGGCTGATGCCTCACCGAGTCGAAATGCCACAGGGAATGCAGTAGAGTCTGCACAAATACCTGCTGGCAGGAGTGTCTCAGAGAACAATGGGTAGATTAACAAAGAATCCTCCCCACAGTCAGAGAAAAAGGGAACCACCCATTCAACAAAGAACAGTACAGCACAGGAACAGGCCATTCGGCCCTCCAAGCCTGTGCCAATCTTGATGCCTGCCTAAACTAAAACCTTCTGCACTTCCAGGTACCGTATCCCTCTATTCCCATCCTATTTATGTATTTGTCAAGATGCCTCTTAAACGTTGCTATTGTACCTGCTTCCACCACCTCGCTCGACAGAAAGTTCCAGGCACTCACCACCCTCTGTGTAAAGAACTTGCCTCGCACATCCCCTCTAAACTTTGCCCCTCTCACCTTAAACCTATGTCCCCTAGTAACTGACTCTTCCACCCTGGGAAAAAGCTTCTGACTATCCACTCTGTCCATGCCACTCATAACTTTGTAAACCTCTATCATGTCGCCCCTCCACCTCCGTTGTTCCAGTGAAAACAATCCGAGTTTATCCAACCTCTCCTCATAGCTAATGCCCTCCAGACCAGGCAACATCCTGGTAAACCTCTTCTATACCCTCTCCAAAGCCTCCACGTCCTTCTGGAAGTGTGGCGACCAGAATTGCATGCAATATTCTAAGTGTGGCCTAACTAAAGTTCTGTGCAGCTGCAGCATGACTTGCCAATTTTTATACTCTATGCCCCGACCGATGAAGGCAAGCATGCCATATGCCTTCTTCACTACCTTATTCACCCGTGTTGCCACTTTCAGTGACCTGTGGACCTGTACGCCCAGATCTCTCTGCCTGTCAATACTCTGAAGGGTTCTGCCATTTACTGTATACTTCTCACCTGCATTAGACCTTCCAAAATGCATTTGTCTGGATTAAACTCCATCTGCCATTTCTCCGCCCAAGTCTCCAACCGATCTATATCCTGCTGTATCCTCTGACAATCCTCATCACTATCCGCAACTCCACCAACCTTTGTGTCGTCCGCAAAGTTACTAATCAGACCAGCTACATTTTCCTCCAAATCATTTATATATACTACAAACAGCAAAGGTCCCAGCACTGATCCCTGCGGAACACCATGAGTCACATCCCTCCATTCAGAAAAGCACCCTTCCACTGCTACCCTCTGTCTTCTATGACTGAGCCAGTTCTGTATCTATCTTGCCAGCTCACCTCTGATCCCGTGTGACTTCACCTTTTGTACCAGTCTGCCATGATGGACCTTGTCAAAGGCTTTACTGAAGTCCATATAGATAACATCCACTGCCCTTCCTTCATCTTCATCACTTCCTCAAAAAACTCAATCAAATTAGTGAGACACGACCTCCCCTTCACAAAACCATGCTGCCTCTCGCTAATAAGTTCGTTTGTTTCCAAATGGGTGAGTAAATCCTGTCCCGAAGAATCCTCTCTAATAATTTCCCTACCACTGATGTAAGGCTCACCGGCCTATAAATTCCTGGATTATCCTTGCTACCCTTCTTAAACAAAGGAACAACATTGGCTATTCTCCAGTTATCTGGGACCTCACCAGTAGCCAATGAGGATGCAAAGATTTCTGTCAAGGACCCAGCAATTTCTTCCCTTGCCTCCCTTAGTATTCTGGGGTAGATCCCATCAGGCCCTGGGGACTTATCTACCTTAATGCTTTGCAAGACACCCAACACCTCCTCCTTTTTGATAATGAGATGACTGACGATCTACACTCCCTTCCCTCGGCTCATCATCCACCAATTCCTTCTCTTTGGTGAATACTGATGCAAAGTACTCATTTAGTACCTCGCCCATTTCCTCTGGCTCCACACATAGATTCCCTTCTCTGTCCTTGAGTGGGCCAACCCTTTCCCTAGTTACCCTCTTGCTCTTTATATACGTATAAAAAGCCTTGGGATTATCCTTAATCCTGTTTGCCAATGACTTATCGTGACCCCTTTTAGTCCTCCTGACTCCTTGCTTAAGTTCCTTCCTACTGTCTTTATATTCCTCAAGTGCGTTGTCTGTTCCTAGCCTTCCAACCCTTATGAATGCTTCCTTTTTCTTTATGACTAGGCTCACAATATCCCTCGTTATCCAAGGTTCCCGAAACTTGCCAAATGTATCCTTCTTCCTCGCAGGAACATGCTGGTCCTGGATTCTAATCAACTGACATTTGAAAGACTCCCACATGTCAGATGTTGATTTACCCTCAAACAGCCGCCCCCAATCTAAATTCTTCAGTTCCTGCCTAATATTGTTATAATTAGCCTTCCCCCAATTTAGCACCTTCTCCCGAGGACTACTCTTATCCTTATCCACAAGTACCTTAAAACTTATGGAATTATGGTCACTGTTCCCGAAATGCTCCCCTACTGAAACTTCGACCACTTGGCCGGGCTCATTCCCCAATACCAGGTCCAATATGGCCCCATCCCTAGTTGGACTATCTACATATTGGTTCAAGAAGCCCTCCTGGATGCTCCTTACAAATTCTGCCCCATCCAAGCCCCTAGCACTAAGTGAGTCCCAGTCAATATAGGGGAAGTTAAAATCACCCACCACTACAACCCTGTTACCTTTACATCTTTCCAAAATCTGTCTACATATCTGCTCCTCTACCTCCCGCTGGCTGTTGGGAGGCCTGTAGAAAACCCCCAACATCGTGACTGCACCCTTCCTATTCCTGAGCTCCACCCATATTGCCTCGCTGCATGACCCCACCGAGGTGTCCTCCCGCAGTACAGCTGTGATATTCTCCTTAACAAGTAATTCAACTCCCCCACCCCTTTTACATCCCCCTCTATCCCGCCTGAAGCTTCTAAATCCTGGAACATTTAGCTGCCAATCCTGTCCTTCCCTCAACCAAGTCTCTGTAGTCAAAAGCCTTTACATGACTCAGCAAAGCACTGAATGAGAGTTCAGGATAGACCCGCCCATGACCGACTCTCTTGGAAAAACTCCAAATTGAGGCTAATTAAATCTAATTCCTCCCCCTTGGCAGACCTCAACAGGAACAAAGACCCTAGGCAGTCATGGCAATGGGCAAACTGAAGAAAAACTTTCCCAAAGAACCACATGGTTACTGGGATGCCAAAAAAGGGCAATTGAAGCAGCACTGGCACCAAGAAAAGACAGTTTTAGTAAGTTTTAAGATTCATGAATGAATGGGAATGAATGAGAGAAACGCATGGTTTTCTGTATCTTATATATTTTCTCTCAACCCTTTTCATGAAATGTGCCTTTCCTCAAATAGCATTTCATTCCCCTGGGTGTGGAGGTCTCATGCAGGCTGACACCTGCCAAGAATGAGGCACATTACTTTTGCCACATGGACATTAAATTTCAAATTGTTGCTGGGAAGAAGAGAAGGCCTGTTACAAGGAGTTGCCAGGCCCCTGGTTGGAAAGAAATTTTTGCTTATTAACGGACAGGGCTTGTAGATAAAGGAGCTACTCCCTGCTCCAATTCAATCTACAAACAGACGTGGTCAGACCAGTGAGTCACATGACTAACTGGCTGTTGCAGAGTTTGAACTGAGAGTTTTAAATTGGAGAGACAGTGTTTGAACTGGCAGAAAGCAGAATGCTCCTGGACTGAAGAACTCCTCCTGTCTGTCTGCCTGCTCCCATCTCTTTCGCATGGAACTCCAAAACCCACTGAAGACATATGAGCCCCAAGAGAGAAAAGCCTCCTACAGTGAACAAGGTTTAAGAAGAATACTGGGCCCCAATGAAGAGCAAGATCTACCTGCAATCAAGGACTCTACTGTGAGCTTGAAGAACTGTAACAATAACTCTTCAGATGTTGCCTCAAACCTTTCCACTTCATTTTTCTTCTGCTCTTTTCTGCCTCTATTTGCATGTGTGTACCGCATATGCATGCTAGCATAGGGTATAGCCTGTATCCGTAGGCATTAATTGAATTAGAGTTTAAGTTTAATAAATTTCAACTTTTCTTCTTTAAACCTATGAAAGCCTGTTTGTGCTGGTTTCTTTGCCTTATAATTGGAAAGCGGTGAACAAGGATTCACCAAGGAGGAGCTAAAAAAACAGTGTATTTAAAAATAAAACTCTGTTGCAGTAAGGCCAGGTGAAGGCTGAAAGGGAACACTAGACCTCTTTCTCTCCTGGTCATAACAACACACACTGTGCCTGTTTCAGCTAAACAAAATAAGTGTCAGCAATTTCTTGGTTCATTCCTCAGGGCAATGCCTTGACCAATCAAAGTCAAGCTGCCTGGTTTAAATTTCAAACAAAGCTCGGCAGTTAACTGTCAGTCACCATAAATGGGTGCATTCTCCATGGCAATGTCTCATCCAATCAGAGTTCACATGCCAACCAATCAGCACTCTCCTCTCATACAGTATAAAGTTCTTGCTTTCCCTTACTTTGGTATTCTTGCAGATTGTCATGATGAGTGCAAGACAAAAAATTTTGACAACATGTCTCTATTTTCAGCAATACTCAAATTTATATACTTCAATAGACCCAAAGTCTTCAAGTTTTTTTTTCCATTTGTGGCCTGCTTAAGCGCTTGCAGACCATAAACAAAGTTTAAATCAATTTGTAAGTATCTCAAGCTACAGATATTAACAAATCTTTGCCTTATCATTTAAGATCCATCCATCAATGAGATAACAGCCCTTTACAACCTCCCGGGCCACAATTTAAAACAAAACTAACATAAATAGAAACAAGTTGTCTGAAACTCATGGGTTAGAATGGCCAGTAGTTTGCAGACTCATTGTAGAATATGTTTATATTGTATTGATAATTCAGTATGAAACTGCCACTGAGAAACCATAAATAAGAGGTATCAGAGCATTGTATGTAAAAAGGTCATCAGCTCACTCCCCCACAGACCATGAGCAACGAGCTTGTAGGTATTTAATTTACTGAAGAGTAGTCATTCTACCTAATTGCAAAAGAAATCACTGTGTATAAACTTAAAGAAAAAATATTTTACTAAACCGTCATTATGAACCGATAGTTCAGTAAAATAGTTTTGTTTTTTGATTTCATACATAGGAGGTCTTGCCTCCAAATATTTATCCACCCCTTCACTAAAAAAGCATTTGAGACAGTATCAAATTAATTTTGCTAGGAGTTTGTTTCACACATTCAGTTATGTTGAAGGGGCCTCTTCTAATCTTCTAGTCTTCAGTCTTGCCTACAGTTTATTCATTTCCAACTAGTTTGTAGTACATCATCTATACCTCTTAGCACTTTGAAAACCTGGATTATGCCCACATTGGCTAATTTGCAGAAAAATTCTTGAAACATCTCAAGAAATACTTTCCTGCAAATATGGCATGTTTTGCCAATTTATAATGATATGAATTACTACTTTGCAAGTAGCTAAGGAGTTGACCTCAAAATTCTTTTTGAAGTTGTAGCACACCAGCTGTATAAACACTAATCAGTTTTGATCGCTGTATCAGATTCCCAGACCCCCTGCTTTTTTAACACTGTGCTGAGAAAGCCAGTGTATGATGCAATATTGTAATCATTTGTAGCTATTTTTAAAATTATCTGTCCCTATATTTCTCCCCCATAAGATTACACATGTATTCAGACTATGACTTTGAATAAATTGAGGCAGAGGATCATTTTTATGTCGCATTCTGATTTGTGCAATACAATTCCTGGCATCATTAATAACTCACAAATACAATTATAATAATTGACATTTATAGGATGACCCTCTGAACCTTTGTAACAATTTGTAATTCAGAATATGTTCCTGCTGCAGTTATAATACGCTGCGGCATTGAAAAGTGATTTTTTGGAGTGAATATTAGTTGCAGCAAAGAGCTATAGTATACTTGTATATTTAGTGCAGGGTGATGGACCCATGATGAAAATGTGTAAACAAGCATGCCAGCAAAAAGTATGACAGTTGAACTAAAATCAAATAACTGTGTGCATTACATACTTCAGCTTTTCTCAATCCCTTAATCTGCAACAGACACATTGCTTTCAATAGATTTATAATAAAAAGACTTGCATTAATGTCTCATCTTTATGGTGTTTCTGGTTCCCAGATGTTGGAAAGAATCACACTTTAATTTGGAAAAGGCTGGAGTCAGTCTGGTTTATTACAGTACCATGCTTTGTGCTGTAGAGCCTGATTCTTGTATTACATTTAACCTGACTCACCAGTGCAGCCGTGAATGAGGCCCCCCACTGGAACACTTAAACATAACAACTAGTTTTTAGCTAATTAGTTCCTAACACTTTACAGATAGTGTAACAATATATACATATATAACATCCCTCTTTCTTTAAAACATAATGCCCCGATATCAATAAAACTGTCAATATAAATAAAGAAGATTATCATCTGACTTGTGGAAATAATCTGAAACCCTTTTTAGAGTCTTTTATAGCGTGTATTTATTTTTTTAAAATATTATTCACGGTATCACTTGGGTGGTAAGATGTTGTGCCTCCATCTTATAGATTTGGCATTTGTTGCTCTCAGTGGTGAGTTGGCACGCTGTACAGGCGATGTTGTGTCACTTTCTGGTGATGTTGTTAATGTTGTCTCACTGGATAATGATGTTTCCGGTGTTGTTGATGGTCTTTTCTGTTGTTCCAGCTCAGGTGTAGGTCAAATATGGATTCTGTTCCTTTTCATTTGGTTACCGATTTCGGTCTCAATGATAGATGACCTTGGAGTCTCAACTTCACCAACAGCTTTTGCTGGGCTCCAGGTTTTCATGATTGGATCCTGTACATGTACAGTTTGTTCTTTCAATGGCTCGGGTACGGATTTAGCATACTTGTTGAAGTGTTGCTCTCCTCTTACCTGTGTTTTAGTGAGTTGTTGTCTCACTTCCTCCTGGTCACTTGAAGGATATATTTTGCTTGGCAGAGTTGTCTTATATTTTCTTCCATTTAACAGCTCTGCAGGTGATTTCATGTCAGCCTTGAGAGGTGTGGATTGGAGTGACAATAAGGCCAGGTTTGGGTCTTCCTTCGTCTCTTGGCATTTCACAAGTGTTCTTTTGACCGTCTGGATGTGTCTTTCTATAAATCTGTGTCCCCGTGGGTAGTGTGGTTATGAGGTGATGGTGTTGAACCCATACTGGTCAGTGAATTCCTTAATTTCCCTGGATGTAAATTGGGTGCCATTGTCACATATTAACCTTTCAGGAATCCCTTGCTCAGCGAACAGAACTCGTACTGCTGAGATTATTGTTGTGGCTCTCAAGTCTTTCATCTTCCAGATAAAAGGGAATTTTGAGTAGTAGTCTGCGGCTGTGAGATACCATTCTTGAATATGTGTGAATAAACCGACTCTTATAGTATGCCATAGTCTGGGTGGTACTTCAGTAGCTATCATCTCCTCTTTCTGTTGGGATTTTCTGTACTTCTGGCATACATTGCATGTAGACACCATATTTTCAATATCTTTGTATATGCCTATCCAGTACACAGCTGATTTGGCTCTGAGCTTACACTTCTCCATTCCCATATGGCCTTCATGTATCTTTTGGAGCAGTTCTTCCTGCATTGGGTACAGAGGAGGTTTACCAGGATGTTGCCTGGTCTGGAGGGCATTAGCTATGAGGAGAGGTTGGAAAAGCTCAGATTGTTTTCACTGGAACGACGGAGGTGGAGGGGCGACATGATAGAGGTTTACAAAGTTATGAGCGGCAGGGACAGAGTGGATAGTCAGAAGCTTTTTCCCAGGGTGGAAGAGTCAGTTACTAGGGGACAAAGGTTTAAGATGCGAGGGGCAAAGTTTAGAGGGGATGTGCGAGGCACGTTTTTTACACAGAGGGTGGTGAGTGCCTGGAACTTGCTGCCAGGGGAGGTGGTGGAAGCAGATACTATAGGGACATTTAAGAGACATCATGACAAATATATGAATAGGAAGGAAATAGAAGGATATGGTCCCCAGAAGTGCAGAAGGTGTTAATTTAGGCAGGCATCAAGATCGGCGCAGGCTTGGAGGGCCGAATGGCCTGTTCCTGTGCTGTACTGTTCTTTGTTCTTTTTTTCTTTGTTCTATTGTTTTGGGTATGATTATTCTGGATCCGGCCAGCAGAACACCATCTTCTAGTTTTTTTAAATTCATTTATGGGATTTGGGCGTCGCTGGCCAGGCCAGCATTTATTGCCCATCCCTAATTGCCCTTGAGAAGGTGGTGGTGAGCTGCCTTCTTGAACTGCTGTAGTCCATTTGGGGTAGGTATACCCACAGTGCTGTTAGGAAGGGAGTTCCAGGATTTTGACCTAGCGACAGTAAAGGAACGGCGATATAGTTCCAAGTCAGGATGGTGTGTGACTTGGAGGGGAACTTGCAGGTGGTGGTGTTCCCATGCATTTGCTGCCCTTGTCCTTCTAGTTGGTAGAGGTCGTGGGTTTGGAAGGTGCTGTCTAAGGAGCCTTGATGCGTTGCTGCAGTGCATCCTGTTGATGGTACACACTGCTGCCACTGTGCGTCAGTAGTGGAGGGAGTGAATGTTTGTAGATGGGGTGCCAATCAAGCGGGCTGCTTTGTCCTGGATGGCGTCGAGCTTCTTGAGTGTTGTTGGAGCTGCACCCATCCAGGCAAGTGGAGAGTATTCCATCACACTCCTGACTTGTGCCTTGTAGATGGTGGCTAGGCTTTGGGGAGTCAGGAGGTGAGTTACTCGCCTCAGGATTCCTAGCCTCTGACCTGCTCTTGTAGCCACGGTGTTTATAGGGCTACTCCAGTTCAGGTTCCAGTCAATGGTAGCCCCTAGGATGTTGATCGTGGGGGATTCAATGATGGTAATGCCATTGAATGTCAAGGGGAGATGGTTAGATTCTCTCTTGTTGGAAATGGTCATTGCCTGGCATGTGTGGCGCGAATGTTACTTGCCACTTAGCAGCCCAAGCCTGGATATGGTCCAAGTCTTGCTGCATTTCTACATGGACTGCTTCAGTATTTGAGGAGTCAGAGAGATGTCATCTCTGATAGACCAGTACTGCCATATTACTGGATGTATGTGCTGTATCCTATCAGGCTATCCCTGGATCACTTGCTGAGATAGCATCTGTAACTCCTCGTCTTTGCTGGTCTCATCTCTAATTTGACTCCGTTTCAGTGGTGTTATGTTCACTAGGTTCTCCTGTGGTGACAACTGAGATAGAGTGTCTGCCAGCACCATTTCGCTTCCTGGCTTATATTTCAGAGTGAAATCATAACTCTGAAGCCTCAAGTAACCTCTGCTGTCTTGCTGGTGCTTTACATAGATTTTTCTTGAAGATCTGCTCCACTGTGAACTTCCTCCCACAGAGATATGTGTGGAACTTCTCACATCCATACACGACTGCCAAAAACTCTCTCTCTATGTTGGCATATCTTGTCTCAGCTGATGTCAGAGCTTTGCATGCTGCTGGTGTTGTTGATGGTATTTTCTGTTGTTCCAGCTCAGGTGTAGGTCGAATATGGATTCTGTTCCTTCTCATTTGGTTACCGGTTTCGGTCTCAATGATATATGACCTTGGAATCTCAGCTTCACTAATAGCTTTTGCTGGGCTCCAGGTTTTCATGAGTGGATCCTGTACGTGTACAGTTTGTCCTTTCAATGGCTTGGGTATGGATTTAGCATACTTGTTGAAGTGTTGACATGAAATCACTTGCAGAGCTGTTAATTGGAAGAAAATATAAGACAACTCCACCAAGCAAAACACATCTTTCAAGTGACCATGGCTGCTGGCTTTCCCTCTTGTACCAGGGCTGCTCCCAGTCCTTTTGTGGAAGCATCTACTTGCAGAGTGACAGGTTTCTTTCTGTCATAGGACGACAGACTTGTCTCCTTGAATACTACCTTTTTGAGTTTGTTGAAATTCCTGTCATGTGACTCTGACTGTTGGTACTCTACATCTTCTTTCATCAGCTCACGCAGGTTTTCTGTGTGTTCCAACATGTGCAGAATAAAGGAGCTCGTGTATTGTATCAAACCAAGGAAAATTCTCAACTCTCTCTTATCTCACTCCGTCAGATGTGTACACCATTGCGAAGAACTGGCATTCTGTCACTTTCACAATACATTTGTCTGCATTTATTGTAATCCCAGCTTTCCTGGTTCTCTCTATGGCTTCATGTAGATGGTTGTCATGATCTTTTCCATCTACACCATATATCTGGACATCATCAGCTATGCCAATTTCTCCTTTGCATCCCCTGTATGTCTCCTCTACTTTCTGTTGGAACACATCCTGGCTCACTTTGAAGCCAAAGGGTAGACGCAGGAATTTGTACCATCCAAAGGGTGTGTTGAATGTTGTCAACAGTGAAGATTCTGTGTCTAGCTTCACATTCCGGTAGCCATTTCTGGCATCAAGCTTGCTGAAAACTTTTGCCCCTGCCAGTGCTGGTGTGATTCCTTCCAATGTTGGAATAGGGTAGTGATCCCTCTTTATTGCTTGGTTAAAATCTTTGGGATCTAGGCAAATTCTTAGATGTCCATTTGGCTTCTCTTTCACCATGATGGAATTTACCCAATCTGTAGGCTCTGTGACTCTGGCGATCTCCTTCCTTTCTTCCATTTCTCGGAGCTCCCTTTAAAGCTTTCCTTTTAGTTCGACTGGTTCTTTACGTGGGGAATGAATCACTGGTTTCATCGCTGGGTCAATAGTGATGTGATACTCAAAATCTTCAAAGCATCCAAACATCTCATCAAAACATTCTGGGTACATTTGTACCAGATCCTCTTTGCTTCTGATTGGACGGTGCTTTTCAATGGGTGTACTGTCTTCAACCCTCAGTGTTGCCTCCTTCACCTTATGGTTTACTGAGATAATCTGCAGCTCTTCACAACTGCTCAACCCCAGGATAGCAGGACCATCTGTTTCTGTGACGTAGAACATACAGTTAACATATTTTCCTTTGTGTGTCCCTCTGATTTGGGTTGTTCCTAGCTGTTGAATCTCAGTTCCCCCATATGCTGTTAGCACGACGTTGTTTGGTTTCAGAGCACCTTCCCTTGGATAACCATTTTTCTCCAACTTTTCAGGAAAGATCTTCTGGTATAGTCTGAGTGGGATGATGTTACTTTGTGCTCCAGTATCAATCTTCACCTTCAGATTTATCGTTGTGGGCTTATTTCTCAGCCTCTTTCTGATCTGAATGGTTGAGTGAATTTCTTTTCTCTGGGAACTGTCACATCCAGACATATTGTGCAATTCTATATGGTTCCTATGTCTATCCTGTTCTCAAACCCATTGCCATCTTCCAGGGTATGGATATTTTGGTTTCTTTCACTATTCCTTCATCCTGTTACTCTGCCTGTAATGACTCATCTACCACCTTCTTGCCTTGTTCTGCACATCTTTTCCCAGTGATTGGTCTTTCTGCAAGCTCTGCAGATTGATCCATATGCAGGACATTTGCTTTTATCTGTCAACTCATGTGGTTGTCCACAGTTCCTGCACGTTTTTCTTTCTGTTTGGTGTACAATCTTTAGTTGTTGTTTCACTGCATCGACCCTGATGCCTGTCTCTTGGCTTAGCTGAAGGCTAGTCATTTGGGAGGTCAGAGTCTTCATCTGTCTGCTCGTGGTTTCATGTGCTCTGGCAGTGTCTACAGCCTGCAATATAGTGAGTGTGTCCTGTCCGATTATAGATTTTTGTACTTCAGAATGTGCAGAACCCCAAATGAGCTGATCCATCCGACGTTCATCTGTGTCCTTAAATTTACATTTTTCAATCTTGCTACGACATTGTCAGTAGGCTCACTTAGTTCCTGTCTGAGGCCTTGAAATTCATATCGTTATAACCGATGATTTGATTTTGGCTGGAGATGGGTGCTGAATCTTTCAAAAATTTGGTCTGGGTTTCTGCTGTCCTCTTCACTTCGGTCCCAGATGTTAAATAAATGTAATTCTTTATCTCCAGCCCACAGAAGGATATAGCTGACCCTCTCCTCTTCACTAGTGCCTTTTAGGAATCTATTGAATGCCAAATTGCACTTTTGTTTAAACTTCTCAAATGCTTCTATGACATCATCAGCTCCCCACTTCATGATGGTCTGTAACAGTGCATTCATTCCTGTCCCGGCTGATATTTCGAACTTTTTTTTTAGCATTTTCGCACGAGTCACTCAGTTTTTCTGTCTCTCTCTCTGGCACTAATTTTGGTCACTTTTCTCAATCTGATGTTTTTAAAAATGTTGCAGGTTTACTCACAGACACTTGTTGCCATCATGTTTTGTCTTTATGTTGTTTCTGGTTGCCAGATGTTGGAAAGAATCACACTTTAATTTGGAAAAGGCTGGAGTCAGTCTGGTTTATTACAGTACCATGCTTTGTGCTGCAGAGCCTGATTCTTGTGTTACATTTAACATGACTCACCAGTGCAGCTGTAAATGAGGCCCCCCACTGGAACACTTAAACATAACAACTAGTTCCTAACACTTTACAGATAGTAGAACTATATATATATATATAACAATTAATATAATGCTTCACACAATCTCAGGACATCCCAAAGCACTTTACAGCCAATGAAGTACTTTTTAAAGTGTAGTCACTGTTGTAATGCAGGAAATGCAACAGCCAATTTGCACATAGCAAGTTCCTACAAACAGCAACATGATAATGTCCAGATAATCTGTTTAATGATATTGGTTGAGGTATACATATTGGCCAGAATACCTGGGATAACTCCCCAGCTCTTCTTCAAAATAGTGTCTTTTAAATCCACCTTAGAAAGCTGTTATGGGCAGGTTGTAAGAGGTCCACTTTTCACCTCCCAACTGACCGAAGATAGCAGGAGTAGGAAATGGCACCGATACAGTCATCAGTGTAGAGGAAAAACAGTTGGAGGAGGGGGCCTGAGTAGGACTGGAACAGGGATGTTCGACATATCCCACAAAAAAAAGGCATAACTACGACCCATAAGGGTACCCATGGCAACACCTTTTATTTCAAGGAAGTGAGTGGAATTGAAGGAGAAATTGTTCAATGTGAGAACAAGTTCAGCCAGGCAGAGAGGGTGGTGGTGGATGTGGACTGGTTGGGCCTCTGTTCAAGGAAGAAGTGGAGAGCCCTCAAACTGTCCTGGTGGGGGATGGAGATGTAGAGAGATTGGATGTCCATAGTGAAGAGGAGGCAGTTAGAGCCAGGAAACTGGAAATTGTCAAAGTGACGTAGAGCGTCAGAAGAGTCATGGATGTAGATGGGAAGAGATTGGACTAGGGGAGAAAAGATAGAGTCAAGATAGGAAAGATAAGCTCAGTGGGGCAAGAACAGGCTGAAACAATGGGTCTGCCAGGGCAGTCTTGTTTGTGGATTTTAGGAAGGAGATAGAAGCGGGCTGTCTGGGGTTGGGGGACTATAAGGTTGGAAGCTGTAGAGGGAAGATCTCCGGAGGAGATGAGGTCAGTGACTGTCCTGTGGACAGTAGCTTGGTGGTGGGGTCACGGTTCAACGGGAGGTAGGAAGAAGTGTCTGAGAGTGGGCGCTCAGCCTCTGCAAGGTAGAGGTCGGTACGCCGGACAACAACAGCACCACTCTTGTCAGCAGGTTTGATCACAATGTTGGGGTTAGACCTGAGAGAACGGAGTGCAGCAAGTTCAGAGGGAGACAGGTTAGAGTGAGTGAGGGGAACAGAGAAATTGAGATGGCTGATGTCTCGCGTACAGTTCTCAATGAAAAGATCAAAAGTGGGTAAGAGGCCAGAGGAAGGGGTCCGGGTAGAGGACAATGCTGGAGGCGGGTGAATAGGTCTGCTGGTTGGGGTGAGGACTCCTGGTCAAAGAAGTGAGCCCGGAGGTGAAGGCAACAGAAGAAGAGCTCACCATCATGCCGAGCGTGAAATTCATTGAGGTGGGGGCGTAAGGGGATAAAACTGAGTCCTTTGCTGAGTACAGATCATTCAGCTTCAGAGAGGGGAAGGTCAGAGTGTATAGTGAATACACGGCAAGAGGTCAGATCAGAAGGGATGGGGTCCGAGGGAAGTGAAGGGAAAGAAGACTCTGGAGGGGCATTAGTCACATCAGCTTACGTTCCTTAACACCTGAAAGGAAGAAAACAAGTTTTTGTTAAGGCATCAGATAAGACGAAGGATGAAATGAAACTGCGGAGAAGAACAGCTTTGAGATAAACTGAAGTGGTGCTTCTGGAGGGAGAGGTCCAGTGTGTACATATGGCAGCGCATGGCACTGAGTGTGGATCTCAGGATGTAGCGAGAACAGCAGTCCGAGGAACGTTGTATTTCTCGGAGATACCTGTTGTCCTGGGTTAATTCAAAACGTGAAGGATGAAACTTCAGTTGCAGTCCACGTGGAATAAGTCTGAGCTGGAGACAGTCACTGAGGAAGGAGTTGTGGCTGTGAAAACGAGTTTTGGCAGACACTTTATCAAACACCAGGAGGGAAATAGAAAGCAATGAAGGTGAACAAGGTAAAAGAGACAAATGAAAATTCCTTTGGTGAGAAGAGCAGAACATTTCAAAGTGAACTGCTTATCCTCATTAAGAATTTCTTATGTATGTATGTGTATATATATATATATATATATTATATGTAATATATTGGCCGGCAGCTCTCAGAGGGCGGGACCTCTGCCGCCGGGGTCCTTGATCCCATGGACGGCCTGCCACTGTCCAATTAAGCGTCTAATTGGCATTTGATTCAACGGGCCTCCCATAGAAGAGGCGACGTGGGGTTCTCACCCCCAACACCTAACACGCCCCCCCCCCCATCCCCCCAATCGAGCACCCTTGCCTCACCGGGCCCTGCCTGATCACCCCTGGCGAGGCAACCAAAACTTACCTTTGTTCCGGGCTCTCCGACATCTTCTTCTTCAAGCTGAGCTGTAGTCCCAGCAGTGGCCACCTCTAACTCAAGTGGGTGGAAGTCCCGCCTCACACCAATTAAAGCCTGGTGACCGGCAAAATACGGGTCGGATCCCCAGGTGAGGTGGAAGCGGGTTCGCCACCGACTTTTAAGTTGGTGGCCAGCTCCCTTCTGCCCAGGTTTAAATCCCTGCCATTATGAAACTTAAAGAGAAAACATATAATTGAGCAAAGATGAGTGGCAGGTCAGAAGATTGGACAGAATATAAAAAACAGCAAAGAATGACTAAAAGATTGATCAGGAGGGGAAAAAAATAGAGTACAAGAGAAAGCTAGCGAGAAATATAAAAACAGATAGTAAGAGTTTCTATAGATATTTAAAAAAGAAAAGAGTTAACAAAGTGAGCATTGGTCCTATAGAAATTGAATCTGGGGAATTAATAAGGGAAAATACGGAGATGGCAAATGAATTGAACAGGTATGGTGCATCGGTCTTTACTATAGAGGATACAAGTAACATCCCAGAAATAGCTGTAAATCAGGAAATAGAAGGGAGAGAGGAACTCAAGAAAATTACAATCAAGAGAGAAGCGATACTGAGAAAATTGTTGGAGCTGCAGGCTGACAAGTCCTCGGGTTCTGATAGACTTTATCCTAGGGTCCTAAAAGAAGTAGCTAATGAAATAATTGCTACGTTGGTTTTAATTTTCCATAATTCCCTAGATTCGTGGAAGGTTCCATTGCATTGGAAAATAACAAATGTTTCTCCTTTATTCAAAAAGGGAGGGAGACAGAAAGCAGGAAATACAAGCCAGTTAGCCTAACATCTGTTGTAGGGAAAATGTTAGAAGCTATTATTTTTCATGTTATAGCAGGGCACTTAGAAAAATTCAAGATAATCGGGCAGAGTCAATATGGTTTTGTGAAAGGGAAATCATGCTTAACCAATTTATTGGAGTTCTTTGAAGAAGTAACATGTGCTGTGGATAAAGGGAAACTGGTGGATGTACTGTACTTAGATTTCCAGAAGGCATTTGATAAAGTACCACATCAAAGGCTATTGAGGAAAATAAAAGCTCATGATGTAGGGGGTAACATATTGGCATGGATAGAAGATTGGCCAGCTAACAGGAAACAGAGAGTAGGCGTAAATGGGTCATTTTCTGGTTGGCAAGATGTAATGAGTGGTGTGCAGTCACTGTCAGTGCTGGGGCCTCAACTTTTTACAAGTTATATCAATGACTTGGATGATGGGACTGAAGGTGTGGTTGCTAAATTTGCTGATGACACAAAGATAAATAGGAAAGTAAGTTATTAAGAGGATATAAGGAGGCTACAAAGGGATATAGATACGTTAAGTGAATGGGCAAAGATCTGGCAATGGAGTATAATGTGGGAAAATGTGAAGTTGTTCATTTTGGCAGGAAGAATAAAAAAGAAGCATATTATCTAAATGGTGAGAGATTGCAGAACTCTGAGATGCAGAGGGATCTGGCTGTTCTAGTGCATGAATCGCCAAAGGTTAGTATGCAGGTTCAGCAAGTAATTAAGAAAGCTAATAGAATGTTACTTTTTTTATTGCAAGAGGAATTGAATACAAAAGTAGGGAGGTTATGCTTCAGCTATACAAGGCATTGGTGAGACCACATCTGGAGTACTGTGTACAGTATTGGTCTCCTATTTAGGGATGTAAATGTGTTGGAAGCAGTTCAGAGAAGGTTTACTAGACTAATACCTGGAATGGGCAGGTTGTCTGATGAGGAAAGGTTGGACAGGCTAGGCTTGTATCCGCTGGAGTTTAGAAGGGTAAGAGGTGACTTGATTGAAATTTATAAGATTCTGAGAGGGTCTTGACAGGGTGGATGTGGAAAGGATGTTTCACCTTGTGAGGGAATCTAGAACTAGAGATCTCTATTTAAAAATAAAGGGTTGCCCATTTAAGAGATGAGGAGAAATTTTCTCTGAGAGGGTCGCAAGTCTTTGGAACGCTCTTCCTCAACAGGCAGTGGAAGAGTCTTTAAATAGTTTTAAGGCAGAGGTAAATTGATTTTTGCTAAGCAAGAAGGTGAAAGGTTATCGGGGATTGGCGGGAATGTGGAGTCAAGGTTACAAACAGATCAGCCGTGATCTTACTGAATGGCGGAGCAGGCTTGAGGGGTCGAGTGGTCTACTCCTGCTCCTAATTCGTATGTTTGCATGTCCTCGTCCCTGGAGCCATTCTCATGAATATTTTCTGCACCCTCTCTAATGCCTTCACATCCTTCCTAAAGTGTGATGCCCAGAATTGGACACAATACAACCAGTTGAGGGTGAACCAGGGTTTTATAAAAATTCACCATAACTTCTTTGCTTTTGTACTCTATGCCCATATTTATAAAGCCCAGGATTCCATATGCTTTATTAACCGCTCTCTCAACCTGCCCTGCCACCTTCAATGATTTGTGAACATATATCCCCAGGTGCCTCCACTCCTGCAGCCCATTTAAAATTGTACCCTTTATTTTATATTGCCTCTCTTCATTCTTCCTACCAAAGTGAATCACTTCACAAGTCTCTGCATTAAATCTCATCTGTCACCTGTCTGCCCACTCCGCTAGTCTGTCTAAGTCCTCTTGAAGTTTGTCACGATCCTCCTCACAGTTCAATATATTTGAAAGTTTTGTGTCATCTGCAAATTTTAAAATTGTGTCCTTTACACCAAAGTCTAGCCGACAGCTAAGATGTTGTCAGGGCCCAGAGCCTCTGCTGTATCCAATGTGCTGAGCTGTTTCTTGATATCATGTGGAGTGAATTGAATTGGGTGAAGACTTGCATCTGTGTTGCTGGGGACCTCAAGAAGAGCTCGAGATGAATCATCCACTCGGCACTTCTGGCTGAAGTTGATTGCAAATGCCTCAGCCTTGTCTTTTGCACTGATGTGCTGGGCTCCTCCATCGTTGAGGATGGAGATGTTCATGCAGCCTCTTCCTCCCATTAGTTTTCTCATTTCCACCACCAGTTACAACTGGATGTGGTCGGACTGCAGAGCTTTTATTTGATTCATTGGTTGTGGGATTGCTCAGCTTTATCACATGCTGCTTCCTTTGTTTCGCATGTTTGTAGGCTTGTGTTGTAGCTTCTCCAGGTTAGCACCTCATTTTTAGGTATGCCTGGTGCAGCTCCTGCATGCTCTGCTGCGCTCCTCTTGAACCTGGGTCAGTCCCCCAGCTTCATGGTAATGGTAGAGTGAGCAACATGCTGGGACATGAGGTCATAGATTGTAGTTGAATACAATTCTGCTGCTGTTGATGACGCACAGCACTTCGTGGATGCCCAGTTTTGAGCTGCTAGATCTGTTCTGAATCTATCCCATTTAGCACAGTGGTAATGCCGCACAGCGCTTTGGAAGGTATCCTCATTGTGAAAACAAGACTTCGTCTCCACAAGGATTGTACGGTGATCACTCCTACCAGTTCTGTCATTGACAGTTACACTTGTGACAGGCAGATTGGTGAGGACGAGGTCAGGTGGATTTTTCCTTCGTGTTGGTTCTTTCACCACCTGCCGCAGGCCCAATCTAGCAACTATGTCCTTCAGGGCTCTGTCAGTAGTCGTGCTACCGAGCCACTCTTGGTGATGGACATTGAAGTCCCGCCCCACCCCAAAGTGCATTTTTTGCCCTGCCACCCTCAGTGCCTCTTGCAATTGGTGTTCAGCATGGAGGAGTACTGATTCACCAGTTGAGGGATGGTGTTAAGTGGTAATCAGCAAGAGATTTCCTTGCCCATGTTTGATCTGATGCCATTAGAAATCATAAGATCTGGAGTCAATGTTGAAGGCCCCTAGGGTAGCTCCCTCCTAACTGTATGCCACTGTGCTGCCACCTCTGGTTGATCTGTGCTGACAGTGGAACAGGACATACCCAGGGTTGGTGATGGAGACGTCTGGGATGTTGGCTGTAAGGTATGATTCGATGTGTATGACTATGTCAGGCTGTTACTTGACTGGTCTATGGCTTAATGTTAGTGAGGAGGATTTTGCAGTGTCAAATGGCTGGAAGTGCCTTTGTCACACTGATGCCTAGAACAATGCCAGATGGTCTGTCCTGTTTTATTGTTATTTGACTTTTCCATAGCAGTTTGACATAGCTCATTTCAGAGGGCAGTTCAGAGTCAACCATATTGCTGTGGGTCTGGAGTCACACGCAGGCCAGACAGGGCAAGGATGGCAGATTTCCTTTCCTGGACGGCAGTAGTGATCCAAATGGGTTTTTACAACAATCTAGTAGTTTCATGGGTGCACTATTGACACTAGTTTTTTATTCCAGATTTAATCAATTAATTGAATTTAAATTCCCCCAGCTGCCATGGTGGGATTTGAACTCATGCCTTCAGAGCATTAGTCCAGACCTCTGGATTACCAGCCAAGTAGCATCACCACGATGCTGCTGTTACTGATAATGTGCTGTGTGATGCATAAATTTTTTATTGATGCACATAAAATCTTCATTGAAGCTGATGGCTTAATTCACACCATTATAAATTGCTTTAAAAATTATTGTGATAGTCTAATGACTACTTCTTTGCATTTGTTGTAAAGATATAACATTGTATATAAATGTTTGTGTTTTTATTCTGTTAGACTTGGTTTATATTCAGTATGTTGTAATTTTTTGTTTTAATGGTTTTTGTTGACTACTTATGCAGCATAACACATAACGTAATTGAAAAGCATGGATAGCATTGCAAACATCTCAATTATCACAAGTCAGCACTTCTCAGAAATAATAATCCTCATAAACTGTTAAAGAGTTAAAGAACAATACTTATAAATATTTGCATTTACCTCAGAGATTCCAATTTTTCAATTTAATTGCTTTTGACTGAAACGTTATTGGTAAGGCGCCCACATGCTGTTGTGGAATGTTTCTGGTGTCAATTTCCCTGTAACTCAAATTTACGAAACCAGCTCTTTGACCTTAGCTGTTCAGTCATTCTTCATGGCACATGTATGTCGCATATTTTGAATTCCTACATGCAGTACTTTACATATGTCACTATCAAATTTCACCTGCTATTGTGCTACTCACTTACATATTTTGTATTTCCTGCTCTGCTTCCTCACAACTGCCCCTCCTCGTTTGATATCATTTGTATATGTGACCAATTTGCAATGAGCTTCCGAAAGAAAGACTTGCATTTATGTAACACATTTCACAACCACTGGACGTTCCAATGAGCTTTACAGCCAATTAAGTATTGTTGTAACTGTGTGATGTAGGAAACATAGCAGCTAATTTGCACGCAGCAAGCACCCACAAACAGCAACGTGATAATGGCCAGATTTTTTTTTTTGGTGAGGTAGATTGAAGCATAAATATGGTCCAGGACACTAGGGCTAACTCCCATGCTCTTCTTCAAAATAGCACCATGGGTTTTTTTTACATTCAGCTGAGACAACACACTAGACCTCAGTTTAACATTGCTTCTGAAAGACAGCACCTCCAACAATACATATTCCCTCAGTACTGCACTGGAGTGTTACCCTAGTTTGGTGTACTCAGGGCCTAGAGCAGGACTTGAACCCACAACTTTCTAACTCAGAGATAGGACTGCTCCTAACTGAGCCACAGCTGACAAACTGATGCATTTGAATCTGAACAGTTGATGGAAATTAGTATTAGTAGAATTCCCATTATCAGCCCTGGGGCATTCCATTCAGTACACCTCCCCATTCTGACATAAGTCCTCTAATTGGTGTCTGCTATTTCCTATCTTCCAGTTTCTTATCCATTCTTAAGATTTACCCTGAATATCAACAACTTTGAGTTTAACCAGTAGCCTTTTCTATGGAACTTTTTTGAATGCTTTTGGAAGTCTAGGAATGCAACCTCCTATTTGACCTTCCACAGTCCGCTTGGGCTGTCACTTCCTCAAACAAGCAGAGGAAGTTGGTCATACTTGATCTTCCCTTTGAGAATCCATGTTTATTCCTAGGTTATTATTCCACAGATTATCCTCAACTTAATCCTGATAATCAATGTTACATTTGTCATGCAGACCCACCACCTGCCAAGAATGAGGCATATTAATTTTGTCATATGACCATTGATTTGAAAACTGTTGCTGAATACTAAAATGTCTGCAACTGAAGCCAGTAGCTCCCCAAACCTGGGTGAAGTAACCTGGGATAAGTTAAAAGCACTGTTTATGGAGGAGCTGAGAAAAATGGCTGAGCATTGTGGGATCACTGTACGTGGCAAGGCTAGGAAGTCTGAACTCCTAAGCCTAGTGGCGAACCATTTTTCCCTTGAATCTGAAGAAGCTGAAACAGGGTTAGAAGTAGACCCCGACAGGGTATTGCTAGCAAAGATACAATTGGAAAAAGGAAACTTGAATTGGAAGACAGGGAAAGAGAAAGGGAGAGACAGGAAAAAGAGAGAGAGAGGTAGGAGAGGGAGAAAGAGGGAACCTTCCAGAACAACATGAAGAAAAAGAAAGACAGGAGAAGGAACGAGAGAGAGAGAACATTCTGGAAGGAATGCGAAGAGAGAGAGCTGAAGTGGCTTGGGTTAATTAGGGGGTGACAGAGTAACCCCAGTGGAAGCATGGCCAATATGGAGGAGCGTAACTCAGGGTTGGGTACAGAATTGTTACAACTAGCTCAACTAATCACAAAATTCAATGAGAAAGATGTAGAAGGATTTTTTGTGTCCTTTGAGAAACTGGCAAGGCATCTAAAATGGCCAGCTGAGAACTGGCCTCTTTTATTGCAAAGCAAGCTAACCGGAAAAACCAATGAGGTTTATTCCCTGTTGCCAGATGGCAATTCATCAAATTATGAACTGACAAACAGTGCTATCCTTGGGGCATATGAATTAGTACCCGAAGTCTATCGCCAAAAATTTAGAACCCTCAAGAAGCAAGATAATCAAACTTATCTGGAGTTTGCAAGAAATAAGCAGCTGGCTTTTGACCAGTGGCTGAGGGCTCTTAAAGTCCAGCTCAGCTATGAGAATCTCAGGGAAGTAATTCTGTAGAGGAATTTAAACACTCTCTCCCACTCTCCATAAAGACCCATGTAGAGGAGCAGCGGGTTCAGAGAGCCCGGCAGCGAGGGGGCCGCCACGGAGCCTTGCCACTGGCGGGCGAATCAGGCCCGGCCCTCCTGGCGTCCAGCTCCGTGGTGGGCTGCTGCCGGAACGATCTTCCAGCCCCCTCCCACCACGGATCCTGACATCGGGAGCCCTGTAAAATCCAGCCCAATGTTTCAGATTGATGACCTTTCATCAGAACTTTCATCAGATTGGATCAATTACGGTCCAAAGACAGGAAGTTCTCACAACAAAAAGCAAGTTCAGGCATGAAGGAAAATTACTGAAGGAGAAGAACCATATGAGGTCATGTGGCAAAAGGGATCCAATAGGGGAGAACAAAGGAACTGCTCTTCATGCCAAGCTTAATAACGGTGAAACAAAAAAATTCTGGTGTCTAAAGACTCACACTTAATTCAACAATCAGCAGTCCACAATCATCATTAAGGACAAAATAATACAGAAACCTTCTATTAGCTTTTCCCCATTTGTGAGCAACACAAAGGTCAAGTTAATACTTAAGTGATGTTACTTCCTCAAGGATCAGCTTCATTAAATGCCTTCAAGGAGAGAATGAGATTCTGCAGGAAATCCTTTCAACCCTGTACAATTCATGTTGGCCATTGACTTGATGGTCTTTTTGGATTCATCCATTGTGCCTTGATTTTCTAGTACATCTCATTGGGGACACTAGAGTGTGGGCAATAATAAATTCTCAAAAGTGATTAGCTTCTCCTAGACTGATTTGCTGACTGTAATGAATATCGATTTAAATGAAAAAATTTATGACTATGTAATGAATGCCCAGGTCACGCTTTAATTCATCCAACTTCCAGAGCAGCCATGTTTGACATTTAGTTGCCTTTTTCCAATGCTTGTGACAACTTTTGTTTCATTTCAAGCAATTGTACCACAATTGATCCAATCTGATGAAGATTCTGATAAAAGATCATCAGCCTGAAACATTAACTCTGTTCTCTTTCCACAGATGCTGCCAGACTGCTGAGTATTTCCAGCATTTTCTGTTTGTGTTTCAAATTTCCATCATCTGCAGTATTTTGCTGTTGTATTGATCCAATCAACAGTTGTGAGAATTCCTGTCTTTGTACTGCAGATAATCAGAGGTTGGGAATTGTGCGGTGAGTAACTCACCGCCTGACTCCCCAATGCCTGTTCACCATCTACAAAGCACAAGTCAGGAGTGTGATGGAATACTCTCCACTTGCCTGGATGGGTGCAGCTCCAACAACACTTAAGAAGCTCAACACCATCCAGGACAAAGCAACCTGCTTGATTGACACCTCATCCACCACCTTAAACATTCACTCCCTCCACCACCGGCGCACAGTGGCAGCAGTGTGTACCATTTACAAGATGCACCGCAGCAACTCACCACACCTCCTTCCAAATCCACGACCTCTTCCACCGAGAAGGACAAGGGCAGCAGATGCATGGGAATATCACCATCTGCAAGTTCCCCTCCAAGCCACACACCATCCTAATTTGTAAACGTTTTGCCGTTCCTTCACTGTCGCTGGATCAAAATCCTGGAACTCACTCCTGAACAGCACTGTGGGAGTATCCGCACCAGATGGACTGCAGCGATTCAAGAAGGAGACTCATCACCACCTTCTCAAGGGCAATTAAAGATGGGCAATAAATGCTGGCCTGGCCGTTGACGCCCACATCACATGGAACAAATTTTTAAAAATCCAATCAATTTTTGTTGTGTCGGGTACATATATTTTTCACACTTTACATATATTTTGATTTTATTGTTGCTGGGCTAACTGTCACAAACCTTCTGGCCAGAATTTGGTCTAACTCAGATCTGCTCATTCTGGATCTCTATCTGAACTGCTAGCTTGTTTCCATTGATTAACTTTGTTTTCTAAAGAAACCTCTGTGATCCATCTATCTCTTTGCCTTATGAAGGCATAATGGACAATTTAGTCTTTGAATACCATACCAAGGCTGATAATACTTTCAGAGATTTATTATGAAAGAGTAATGTCAATGCTTTTCTAGTGCAAAAATAAAATTTGAAGTGTCAGTCTCGGCACAGTATTAATACCTGCATCCAGCTCGCCAGCTGGACATGTTGGCCATGTGTATGGATTAGTCCCCGTCCGTGTAGCGGAGCCCAGTCTCCAATCGTCTCGGCCATCCCTGCCATTGGACAAAGACCTTGCTTCACTTGGACTATGCGGTAGTCTGTATGCAAAGGCCACCCCACGTTAAAAGAACCCAAGCACAGGCATCTTCCACTGCCTCAAAATGAACTTCGGGACTCTTATGGACAACTCCAGTAGTGACAGACCTGAATGTCACATAGCCCGAGAACTCTGCCACTACAACATTGATATCGTTGCCCTGAGTGAGACACGGCGGGCAGGAGAAGGCCAGCTCAAGGAACAAGGTGGTGGATTCACCTTCATCTGGAAAGGTAAACCAGAAGAAGAGCTCTGACTCCATGGGGTTGGCTTCGCTATAAAAAATGAACTAGCCGACTGCCTCAGAGAGCCCCCTTGTGGATTAAACGATCGTCTCATGACCCTCCGGCTCACCCTAACCCAGAAGCATGCCACAGTCATCAGCACGTATACCCCGACCCGAGAAGCAACAGGTGAGGCCAAAGAGAAAGTCTAATCCAGCCTTGATCACTTGCTGTCCTGTGTTCCCAAGGAAGACAAGCTGATCCTCCTCGGAAACTTCAATCCTAGGGTTGGGAAGGACACAAACCTTTGGAAAGGTATGATTGGCAAGGAAGGTGTTGGAAGGGCAAACACCAATGGAGTCCTTCTTCTGATGAAATTCCTTGAACACGGCCTGATCATAACAAACACCCTATTTCATCAGAGAGACAAATACAAGACCTCTTGGCAGCATCCTCGCTCCAGGCATTTGCTTCATTATATCATCGTCTGAGCGACGGACTGCAAGGATGTTCGCATCACCCTTGACATTATAGGAGCCGATGACTGCTGGACTGACTATCGCCTAATCTGAGCTGCTATCTCCATAAACCCAATAGTAATACTCTAACCTCTGAATCAGAAGGTCGTGCCTTCAAGTTCCACCACAGAGACTTGAGCACATAATCTAGTCTGACGCTTCAGTGCAGTACTGAGCAAATGCTTCACTGTTTGAGGTGCTGCCTTTCAGATAAGATTTCAGATCAAGGCCTCTTCTGCCTTCTCAGGTGGATGTAAAAGATCCCATGGTACTATTTGAAGAAGAGCAGGGAAGCCTGGCCAATATTTATCCCTCAACCTACATCAGTAAAACACAAAGAAAACACAGATTATCAGGACATTATTACATTGCAGATTATGGGACTCACTGTGTGCAAATTGCCTGCTGCCTTTCCCTACATTACAACAGTACGTCATTAACTATAAAGTGCTTTGCGACATCTGAGATCACAAAAAAGCACTATATAAATGCAAGTATTCTATTCTAACTCCCAAATTCCGAATAGCCCCAACAAGTTGAAAGTCCCAGGTCTGATCACCAGTGTTGGCCGTATTAACTGATTTCAGCTGGGGTCAAAGAAGGGAAAATTGGCCTGGGTTCCCACTCCTGCAGGACATTGTGCAAGAACTGGATTGGGCTGAGCTGTGATGTTTTCACCACCCACCTCCCAACTTTATACAAGTGCACATGCTTACTTCCAAGGCTCATATGAATAGTGGCCAGCTAGCTGACATGTTGGAGGGTGCACAGCCTCAAAAGTGATTTTCACATGGTAAATTTCAGAAACTTATATGAAAGCATCTGATGAGGAACAGGAATCATGTAGAAGAGAGAGAGAGGAATAATCAGTCTCTTTATTAAGGAGCATCCAGAGATCAAACAGTTTAAATTACTAATATCTTTGTCACTTCAAGTCAGAACACAACATTGCCTGCATAATTTTCCTGCCTTCTTACCGAAGGACCTCCATTTTACACCTCAGGAGTGCCACCGAGTGGCTAAATCATTTTAATCTAATTTCCATGTAAACCTGTTTTTTGTTTCCCTCTCCATACTTGCTGCAATTTTTTTCACATCAATCTTAAAATGACTTGAGGTATTAACCATCATCATTATCTTCTGTTATATAATCATTTAGTATAGTACATATAGTTGGCCAGGAATCACATTGAACTGCATCAGTTGGGAAAGGCAGTCTGTGGTTCTTGCCTTAATTATTTTTCTTAAGAAGTTTTAAAATTAGGTTTAACATGCTGATTAAATTTACTAACTTAGGAGTGAAATAGGATGACTCAAACAACAACATTCATCCAAATTCAGTATCCACAAACATCAGTATTTTGATTGCATAGATAATCCTTGTTTCACTAGGTTTTCAACATTTACATCTCCATCATTGAAAATACATTGAGAAAGTTGATATTGTAAGTAGTTGACTCCTTCAGATCCATGCAGATCACATCAATCTCAGTACAAGGTATGATTGTATTATGCAGTGACCTTTACAATTTTTCAGGGGGTAAATTTCACTTGGCTGTTAGGTGCACAATCTCCAGTGAAGAGGGTGAGCAATAACCTCTGTTGCCTTATATCTGCAAGGGAAACAATAAAACTATTAACGTGCTATGACATAGGCTGTCCACTGCATTATGGGTGATGGGCCATGGATACCGGTGACAGCAGATCTTGCACAAAGGAGGTCTGTGAATTGATCATTAATTTAAAAAAATAGGTGCGATCAAGGCTGTTCTCTTCATACCTTTCTCACACAGACAGCCCTTTGATTAGATATCTGATCCAGCAAAATAAAAATGTCTCACCAGCTGCCACAGTATGCCAGATCCCCAATGCTATTAAACAGCTAAGTCCACACTTTTAAAGTACAGTGATCTTACTTTTAAAATTCTTTATCCCCTGCTGTGTTGCACTGTCTGGCTTGGAATGAAAATACAATAAACATTACAATTGCATTCCTAACCCCAGATTACCCATGGGAGATTTGCTGTTATCTGCTAACTTAGGTTTAAACAAAAAATTCAACTCTATTTACTATTTTGGGTTATCCATTTAATTGGTTTGTTAATGAATATTCAGTGCCCTCAATAAGAAGTTATAAGCATCTGGAATGTCCATGAGCCTCGAGCTTCCTTCTCCATATATCCAATTGAACATTGGCCAGTAAGTGCTGCTTGATAGCACTGTCAACAACACCTTCCCTCATTTTGCTGATGATTGAGAGTAGGGCTGATGTAGTGGTAATTGACCAGATTGGATTTGTCCTGCTTTTTGGTGGACAGGACATTTGTGATATCACTTTAACAGTGGTTAAAGGGGCGGCACAGTGACACAGTGGTTAGCACCGCAGCCTCACAGCTCCAGCGACCCGGGTTCAATTCTGGGTACTGCCTGTGTGGAGTTTGCAAGTTCTCCCTGTGTCTGCGTGGGTTTCCTCCGGGTGCTCTGGTTTCCTCCCACATGCCAAAGAGTTGCAGGTTGATAGGTTAATTGGCCATTATAAATTGCCCCTAGTATAGGTAGGTGGTAGGGAAGTACAGGGACAGGTGGGGATGTGGTAAGAATATGGAATTAGTGTAGGGTTAGTGTAAGTGGTGGTTGATGGTCGGCACAGACTCGGTGGGCTGAAGGGCCTGTTTCAGTGCTGTATCTCTAAACTAAAGTACTTCACACATCATCACAGGAAGTGACAACAACCAACAGTTGGAGTCGTGTTAGTCACCTAGTCACATTTGTATGATAGAGCTCTCTTGTAAACTTGTTACTTCACAATAAAGAACCCACTCTTTAACTACCATCAGCTCAAGATTGTTTGGTACCTTGTTGCTGAAGAAAGCAATAACACAATATTGTGGCTGGGGTGGCAGCGATGTGTAGTTGGAGACAACAGAGTGGAGGCAGCAGAACAATTGAAGTAGCAGTACTACAGAGAGGCACAGCAATGGTATTCAACTTGGTCAGCGATCTCGAGCGAGATATCAGTATCTGCGATCTCTCCCGTTGGAGTCCACTGAAGACAGGACAACGTGATACATTGTTGAGGGTCGTGGCAGCGGCACAACACTGTCAGGTTCGACGACCATCCACTGAATTTGGTGATCAGGAGTGTGTGAGTAAATGAAGGGGGTTGTATTTTTCAATAGTGGCCAGCAAGAAAAGGCAGGAATCGGGTGGAATCAGGCTTGGGAAAAGTGAGCAAAGTTGGTTCATGTCAGGGCTGCAGAATGGCACCATCATTGCACGCTTTGTGTTTTCCTGCCATAATCGATTTGTGGGTGGAGTCTCCCTGATCGCAGGCTGCAGGAGCTGCAGGCACTGAGCACAGGGTGTGGCTGAAGTGCAACACTGTAGACGTTGCAGACCTGCAATTTTTTCCCCTTCAGGGAAAGTCTTAAATAAAAGACAAAAGAAAAGGAAGAGTGATTGAGAAGGGAAAGGTCCAGCCAAGGATTCTGGCAGACAAGAAATTTGGTACCATGACTACCAAATACCCGTAAATAAATTCAAAAGCTCCAGATATCCTCCATGAATTCCAACTCTTCAAACAACGCATGGAGTTGTGCTTTTTGGATCTTGCTGTCACAGAGCTTGACAGGCAAGCTTTTAAAATAAAAATCACAATTGGCAATGAAGGGCTCCATCGCATCAACACCTCAGGACTATCTAAAGTAGACCAGAAGAACCCAGCGAGATTCTGGACTACATTAGAGGACCAGCTGAAGGTGAGGATTAATTTTAGAATCCATTTTCTGGAACTGATGGCATACAGACAGCAGCCCAAGGAGACCATCGATCGATCTGTGAGCAGATGCGTGAGAAAGGAAAAGTCTGTGATTTCTTGGAAGTGGAGCTATCCAAAAGGATAATGGAATTGGCCATTGTGTCAACCCAGATAGAAGCATTTCAGAAAGAGCTATTAGACAAAGAAAAAGGGTATGACATCGAAAGTCTCCTGAAAGAAGGCAGGAAGTTCAAGGACATAGCCCCAAGCAATCAACTGCATGGGAACACTAACGTTGGAGTGCAAGTATGTGGTCACCACAAATCTTCTACATTGTCGATACAAACAGTCCAGCAGTTGCAGGGCTACCAGCATGTAACAAGCTTCGAATTGTGACAATCCATGAGATCAGCAGTGTACCAAGGACACACAATCAAAATTTATTACAACTGATGGATCATATCACTGAGAATGTTGCAGGGTGTGTCTGTATTACAGACAATATAGCAGTTATGGGCAGCACAAAAGACGAGCATGACAGGAATCTGCACATCCTAATGCAAACAGCCAGAAAGGAAGGCCTTGTATTCAACAGCAAGAAGTGTGCCATTAAGGTGAGCCACATCTACTTTTTCAGCTCAGTCTACTCTGATGCAAGCATAAGACTGGATCCCAGCAAGGTAGAGGATATTCAGTCAATGCCTATCCACAAAACAAGGAAGACTTACAGAGATGTCTACACAGGAACAGCCTGCTCCACCATTCAATACGATCATGGCTGATCATCCACTTCAATGCCTTTTCCCCACACTATCCCCATATCCCTTTATGTCATTGGTATTTAGAAATCTGTCAATCTCTGCTTTAAACATGCTCAATGACTGAGCTTCCACAGCCCTCTGGGGTAGAGAATTCCAAAGATTCACAACCCTCTGAGTAAAGAAATTTCTCTTCATCCCAGTCCTAAGTGGCTTCCCCCTTATTTTGAAATTATGTCCCCTGGTTCTAGACTCCCCAACTAGGGGAAAAATCTTAGTTGCATCTACCCTGTCTGTCCCTTTAAGTGTTTTGTAGGTTTCAATGAGATCACCTCTCATTCTTCAAAACTCATGAGAATACAGGTCCAGTTTCCGCAAGCTCTCGTCATAGGACAGTCTCGCCGTCCCGGGAACAAGCCTGGTGAACCTTCGTTGCACTCCCTCTATGGCAATAATATCCTTCCTAAGGTAAGGGGACCAAAACTATAGACAGTACTCCAGAAGCGGTCTAACCAAGGTTCTATACAATTGAAGCAAGTCTTTGCTACTCCTGTATTCAAATGCTCTTGCGATATAGGCAAAATTACCATTAGCCTTTCGAATTGCTTGCTGCACCTGCATGTTAGCTTTCAGTGACTTATTGACGAGGACACCCAGGTCTCTTTGTACATCTATGCTTTCTAATTTCTTACCATTTATGAAATACTCTGCACATCTATTCCTCCTACCAAAGTGGACAACTTCACATTTATCCACATTATATTTCATCTGCCATGTTCTTGCCCAATCACCAAGTCTGTCCAAATCCCCTTGAAACAGCTTTGCATCTTCCTCACAACACACATTCCCACCTAGTTTTGTGTCAGCTGCGAACTTGGAAATATTACATTTGGTCCCCACATTCAAATCATTGATATATATTGTGAGCTGGGGCCCAAGTACTGATGCTTATGCTATACCAATAGTCACAGCCTGCAAATGAGAGAATGATCCGTTTATTCCTACTCCGTGTTTTCTGCCTGTTAGCCCGTCCTTAATCCATGCCAGTATATTACCTCCTATCCCATGTGCTTTAATTTTGTTAACCAACCTCCTGTGGGGGACTTTATCAAAAGCCTTCTGAATATCCAAGTATACTAATTCCTCCAGCTCCCCTTTATCAATTCTGTTAGTAGCATTCTCAAAAAACTCCAATAGGTTTGTCAAACATGATTTCCCATTCATAAATCCATGTCGACTATGCGCAATCAGATCATTCTGTGCTGTGTAACTCTATGACGATTATTATCCAAATGGCCATCTATCACATCCTTTAGAATAGATTCTAGCATTTTCCCTACTACTGATGTAAGGCTAACAGGCCTGTAGTTCCCTGTTTTCTCTCTCTCTCCCTTCTTAAATAGTGGGGTGACATTTGCTACCTTCCAATCTGCAGGAATCATTCCAGAATCTATAGAAATTCGGAAGATGATCACCAATGCATCCACTATCTCCATAGCTACCTCTTTCAACACTCTGGGATGTAGAATATCAGGTCCTGAGAACTTATCAACTTTCAGCCCCATTAATTTCTCCAATCCAGCCTTCTTACAAATACTAATTTCCTTCAATTCCTCATTCTCCCTAGTCCCTTGGATCTCTAATTCTGGGAAATTGCTTGTATCTTCATCAGTGAAGACAGACACAAAGTAATCATTTGGCTTCTCTGCCATTTCTCTATTCCCCATTATAAATTCTCCTGACTCTGCCTGTAATGGACCCACATTTGCTTTAGCCAAATATTTCCTTTTTACATAATTTTAGTCTGTTTTTATGTTTTTTGCTGGTTTACATTCATATTCTATTCTCCCTTTCTTTCTCAGTTTCTTGGTCCTCCTTTGCTGTATTCTAAGATCCTTCCAATCCTCAGGTTTACCACTATTTTATTTTTTGAATTTATTTTTATTGAGAGATACAGCACTGAAACAGGCCCTTCGGCCCACCAAGTCTGTGCCGACCAACAACCACCCATTTATACTAACCCTACAGTAATCCCATATTCCCTATCACCTCCCTACACTAGGGGCAATTTACAACGGCCAATTTACCTATCACCTGCAAGTCTTTTGGATGTGGGAGGAAACCGGAGCACCCGGTGAAAACCCACGCAGACACAGGGAGAACTTGCAAACTCCGCACAGGCAGTACCCAGAATCGAACCCGGGTCCCTGGAGCTGTGAGGCTGCGGTGCTAACCACTGCGTCACTGTGCCGCCCTTCTGGCAACTTTATTGGCCTTTTCTTTTAATCTTGTACAGTCCTTAACTTGCTTTGTTACCCACTGTTGACTGCCTTTTCTTTTCGGGCTTTTGTGCTTTGAAGGAATGTATAGTTGCTGTAAACTATGGAATAATTCTTTAAAGACTATCCGTTGCCTATGTACTGTCATACCTTTTAATGTATTTTCCCAATATACCTCAGCCAATTTCCCGTCATATCTTCATAATTTCCTTTGTTCAAACTTAACACCCTGGCTTCAGACTGAATTACCTCACTTTCAAACATAATGTAAAATTCTATCATATCATGGTCACTCATCCCTAAAGGTTCTTTTACAACAAGAGTATTAATTAACCCTTTCTCATTACATAATACAATATCTAAAATAGCCTGTTCTCTAGTCGGTACCTCAACATACTGCTCTAGAAAACCATCCTTAACACACTCCAGAAACTCATCCTCCACAGCATGAGTGCTCATTTGGTTTACCTAGTATATATGCTGATTGAAGGCACCCATGATTACTGTATTATCCATGCTTCTCTAATCTCCTGATTAATACCATGTCCCACACTACCACTATTTTTTGGTGACCTATAAACAACTCCTACTAATGTTTGCTGCCCCTTGCTGTTTCTTAGCTCCACCCAAACAGATTCCACATTTTGTTCTTCCGATCTGAGATCCTCACTTACGAATGTACTGAACCCATCCCTTGTTATCAGTGCAGCACCACCTCCTTTTCCTTTTTGCCTGTCCTTCCTAAATGTCGAATATCCTTGAATATTCAGTTCCTAGTCTTGGCCATCCTGTAGCCACGTTTCCATAATGGCATTTAGATCATACCCATTTACCTCTATGTGTGCCTTTAAATCATCTACCTTGTTGCAAATGCAGTGAGGGGATGCAGTTGAGAAGTGACAGTTGCCTGAGTGAGACAGTGAAGTTGGAAATTTGGTGCACGTGGGAATTCAGTGTAGAGGGGGAAAGAGGGGCTCTTTTCCTATTGTTTTCAGCCTCCAGCAGTTGGTGAGTCTTCTTCCTTTGACTCCAAGGTAGGTGAGTGCAACTTTCCATTACTTCAGCTTGAATTATTAACTACTTGACTAATTAAATAAAAGGTTGCACAGAGATGGCAGGGCCAGTGATGTGCTGTGACTGCAGCATGTGGGAATCTGTGGAATGCACTGCAATCCCAGACAACCATGTCTGGAGTAAGTGTTTGCAGCTTGCATGACTTCGGCTCAGAATTGCTGAGCTGGAGATTGAGGCAGTCACACCCCTTAGAGCAGGGAGGCCATTAGAGATGGCCAATGGTCAGGGACAGGAGGGTGTGACTGTGCGTGAGGCAGGATGAGGGAATCAGCATGTAGTGATGCAGCCTCAAGAGAAGGACTGCAAGGTGGATGAGTGGACTGACCATGGCACCATGGTGAAAGATGCCATTCCAGTGGGGGGAGTGAAGAGGGATGTGGTAGTGATAGGAGACAGAATAGTCTGGGGGATAGATACTGTTCTCTGTAGCCACGAGTGGGAACTCCGACGACTGTGTTGCCTGCCCTGTGCAGGGTTAAGGACATCCCCTCATGGCTGGAGAGGAACCTGGAGTGTGAGGGGGAGGATCCAGTTGTCATGGTCCATGTGTGAACCAATGACATAGGTAGAATCAAAAATGATGTTCTGCTCAGAGAATTTGAGAAGTTAGGGTCCAAACTAAAATGCAGAACATCAAAGGTAATCATCTCCGGATTGTTACCTGAGCCATGTGCAAATTGGCACAGGGTCAAGCAGATTAGAGAACTAAACGTGTGGCTCAGAGTGGTGTGGGAAGAAGGGGTTTTGATTCTTGGGGCACTGGCATCAGTACTCAGGGAAGAGGGAGCTATTCCGTTGGGATGGGCTTCACTTCAACCAGGCTTGAACCTGTGTCCTAGCCAATCGCATAACTAGGGTTGTGGACAGGGCTTTAAACTAACGAGGGTGATGGGGTCGGGTGGAGGGGGGAAGGGTTTGGGTAAGGGGAAATTTAGAAATCCAAAGAGAGAGGTCAGGTCTTCGGAGCAGGATAGTGATGTGGGTAACTCCCAACAGAATGAGACAGGAAGGGACAGAGTGTTTAATAAAAATTGTACATTGGCATGTGCAGGGAATAGAGGTAAAAAATGAAATTAAGTTCCTTTATCTGACTGCATGAAGCATCTGTAATAAGATAGATGAACTAGTGGCATGAATAGAGGTAAATGATCTAGATCTAATTGCCATTATCGAGACATGGGTACAAGGAGATCAAGGTTGGGAAATGAATATTGCAGGGTACACAATATGTCAGAAAGACAGACAGAATAGCAAAGGAGGAGGGGTAGCCCTGATAGTGAAGGATGGCATAAGGACATTAATAAGAAGGGATCTGGCCTCAGAAGATCATGAAGTAGAATCAGTTTGGGTGGAAATTAGGAATAGCAGGAGCCAGAAAACACTGGTGGGTGTAGTTTACAGGCCCCCTAACAGTAGTTATATTATTGGACAGAACATTAAATGGGAAATTATTGGAGCATGTGAAAAAGGTAATGTATTAATTGTGGGGGACTTTAATATAGACTGGAACAATCAAATTGGCAACAGTGATCCAGAAGATGAATTTGTAGAATGCTTTCATGACAGTTTCTTGGAGCAATGCATTGTAGAACTGACGAGGGATAAAGCTATCTTAGATCTCGTATTGTGTAATGAAGCAGGGTTAATAAGCAATGTCATAGTAAAAGATCCACTGGGAAATAGTGATCACAATACCATTGAAATAAGTTTGAAAGTGCCACATTTCGATCACAAACAAGAATCTTAAACTTAAACAAAGCCAATTATGAAGGTATGAAGGGAGAAATGGCTAAGGTTAATTGGGTAAATAGACTGGAAGGTATGGTGGTAAATGAACAGTGGGAAACATTAAAAAAAATTCAAAGGGTTCAACTAAAGTACATTCCTTTCAAAAAGAAAAACTCGTCAAGAAAAACCCATCCATGGTTCACTCAGGAAGTTAAGGAGAGTATTAGATTAAAGAAGAGGCTTACAATATTGCAAAAAATAGTAGCAAGTCTGAGGATTGGGAGTGTTTTAGAAAGCAGCAAACGGCCACCAAGAATTTGATAAAAAGGGAAAAAATAGAATGAGTGTAAACTAGCCAGCAATATAAAAACAGATTGTAAGAGCTTTTATAAGTACATAAAAAGGAGGAGAGTAGCTAAAGTAGACATTGGTCCCTTAAAGGCAGAGGCAGAGACAGGAGAAATCATCATGGGGAATGAGGAAATGGCAGAGACATTGAACAAATATTTTGTGTCTGTCTTCACAGTAGAAGACACAAGTTCCATACCAGAAATAGAGAGTAACCTCGGGGCTAAAAAGAGTGAGGAAATTAAGGATATTGATCTCAGCCAAGAAAAAGTATTGGAGAAACTTGAGGGACTAAAATCTGACAAGTCCCCAGGAACCAGATGGCCTACATCCTAGGGTTCTAAAAGAGATAACTGCAGAAATAGTGGATGCACTGGCTATGATTTTTCAGAATTCCTTAGATTCAGGAACAGTCCCATCAGATTGGGAGTTGGCAAATGTTATGCCGCTTTTCAAGAAAGGAGGTAGAAAGAAAACAGGAAACTACAGGCCAGTTATTGGGAAGATGTTGGAAACTATTATTAAAGAAGTCTTAACATTGCACTTGGAAAAGCATAGTATGATTAGAACAAGTCAGCATAGTTTTACTAAAGGAACATCTGTTTGATAAATTTATTAGAGTTTTTTGAGGATGTAACTAGTAGCGTAGACAAAAGGGAACCAGTAGATGTTGTATACCTGGATTTTCAAAAGGCATTTGATAAGGTACCACATAAAAGATTAATAGGCAAGATAAGTGCTCTTGGTTTTGGGGGTAATATATTTAGCGTGGATAGAGGATTGGTTAACAAACAGGAAGCAGAGAGTGGGCATAAATGGGGTATTTTCAAGTTGGCAGGCAGTGAATAGTGGGGTGCTGCAAAGATCAGCAATTTACACTCTATATTAACGACTTGGATGAAGAGGCAGAGAGTAATGTATCTAAGTTTGCTGATGATACAAAGCTCGGTGGAAAGGTAGGCTGCGGGGAGGATGTAGAGAGGCTGCAAAGATATAGACAGGTTAGGTGAATGGGCAACAAGATGGCAAATGGAATATAATGTAGGGAAGTGTGAAGTTGTTCACTTTGGTTGTAAAAATAGAAAAGCAGAATATTTTTTAAAAGGTGCGAAACTGGTAAGTGTTGATGTTCAGAGAGACTTGGGGGTACTCGTACAAGGAATGCACAAAGTTAACATGCAGGTGCAGCAGGCTATTAGGAAGGCAAATGGAATGTTGACCTTTTTTGCAAGGGAATTGGAGTACAGGAATAAAGAAGTGTTACTAAAACTGGACAGGGCTTTGGTGAGACCACACCTGGAATACTGTGTGCAGTTTTGGTCTCCACATTTAAGAAAGGATATACTTGCACTGGAGGCAGTGCAGCGAAGATTTACTAAATTGGTCCCTGGGATGAGGGGGTTGACCTATGATGAGAGGCTGAGTAAATTGGGCTTATATTCTCTGGAGTTTAGAAGAATGAGAGGCGATCTAATTAAGGAATACAAGATTCTGAAGGGCTTGATAGGGTAGAAACTGAAAGATTGTTCCCGTTGGTCAGGGAATCTAGAACACGGGGACACAGTCTCAGGATAAGGGGTCAATCATTCAGGACTGAGATGAGGAGAAATTACTTCACTCAAAGGGTTGTGAATCTTTGGAATTCTCAACTCCGGAGGATTGTGGATGCTTCATCACTGAATATATTTAAGGCTGGAATAGATAGATTTTTGGTCTTTTGGGGAATCAAGGGATATGGGGAGCGGGTAGGAAAGTGGAATTGAAGCCCAAGATCAGCCATGATCAAATTGAATGCTTGATCGGCCATATGGTCTACTTCTGCTCCTATTTCTTGTGTTCTTGTGAATGCTGCGTGCATTCAGGTAGAATACCCTTAACCTTGTCTTCTTCACATTATTCTGCATTCTATGCCTAGTTGCTGCTTGCCTTTATTTCGTCTGCCTTCTAATGTCACTTGCTACTTTTCTACCTCCTGTTACCAGTTTTACTTCCTTCCAATTTGAGCTACCCCTCAGGTTCCATTCCCCTGACAAGCTAGTTAAACCCTCCCCAATAGCACCAGCAAATCTTCCTGCAAGGCTATTGGTTCCTGTCCTGTTTAGGTGTAGCCCATCCATCTTGTACAGGTCCCACGTGCCCCAGAACCAGTCACAATGCCTCAGAAATCTGATGCTCTCCCTTCTACAGTGGTTCTTCAGCCACATGTTCAATCGCTCACTTCTCCTATTCCTATGCTCACTAGTACATGGCACTGGGAATAATCCTGAGATAATTGCTCTTGTGGCCCTGCTTTTTAATATCCTTCCTAACTCCCTAAAATCTGCTTTCAGGACCTCATCCCTCTTCCTACCTATGTCATTAGTACCAATGTGGACCACAATCTCTGGCTGTTCACCCTCCCCCAAAAGGATGTCCTTCAATTGCTCCATGACATCCTTGACCCTGGCACCAGGGAGGCAACATACCAAACTGGAGTCACATTCACTACCACAGAAACACCTGTCTGATCCCCTGACTATTGAATCCCCTATCACTATTGCTCTTCCACTCTTCTTCCTCCTCCCCTGTGCATCTGAGCCACCCATGGTGCCATGGACCTTTCACTGGCTGCACTCCCCTGAGGAACCATTTCCCTCACCAGTATCCAAAATGGAAAACCGATTAGCAAACAAGATAGACTCAGGGAACTCCTGCACTGCCTGCCTGGATCTCTTAGACTGTCTGCTGGTCACCCATTCCCTCTCTGCCTGCATGCTCCTAACCTGCGGTGTGATCACCTCCCTAAAAGTGCTATCAATGTAGTCCTCCACCTTGCGAATGCACAACAGTGACTCCAGCCACCGCTCGAGTTCTGAAACCTGGAGCTCAAGCCTCTGCAGCTAGTGACAATACCTGCAGATGTGTTCATCTAGGACACATGATGCGTCCATGACTTCTCACATACTGCAGGATGTACATTCCACTTGGCCCGAGCTGACCTGCCAGACTGTAACTTTAAAAACTATTTATTGCCATTAGAATAAGTAGAATAACTTAACAGTTACTCACCAATCAACTTCTTCCCCTGTACCAAAGAAAGAGCCAGCTACTGGAGGCTGAAAAAGGTAGAAAAAGAAAGAAAGGAGCACCTCCCTCACTGAACTCCCTCACTCACCAAACTCCCACTTTACACTCTGTGCACGCAAAGCAGAACTCAGTGCAGACCAAACTGCACTGAGGAAGCCCTGCTTTTATACTTTCTGAGAAACAACTGATTCAAGCTTCTGAAAAACAGTTCAAGCCAGCTCCCAAGTAACTAGCTGCAGCTGCTCCCTGAGAGTTTGCATACCCCTGTTTTAATGCTGGAATAAAACTTAGCTTCTCTTAACTTAAGGAGTCATTTTTAGTTAAGTGCTAAATTGAAGAAAAAAACTAGACTTTAGATAGAAATTAACCCTTAAAACTCCTTCTCACCAGACTAACCAGACTCAGCAGCTTTCAGTGCAGACTTTACAATAAAGAACTCACTCTTTAATTATCATTCAGCTTAAGATTGTTTGGTACCTTATTGCTGAAGAAAGCAATAACACAACAGGACATACCTGGGCAATTTTCCACTTTATCAGGTAGATGCCAGTGTTGCAGTTGTACTTGAACAGCTCGGCTCGAGGCACAGCTAGTTCTGGAGCACAAGTCTTCAACACTACAGCCAGGATGTTGTCAGGACTCATGGCCTTTGCTGTATCCAGTGTGCCCAGCTGCTTCATATCATGTGGAGTGAACGGAATTGGATGAAGTGATAAGATAGTGAGGGCCTCGGAAGAGCCAGAGATGGATCATCCACTTGGCACTTCTGACTAAAGATGGTTGTGAATGCTTCAGTCTTGTCTTTTGCACTGACATGCTGGGCATCGTTGAAAATGGGGGATGTTCATCGAGCTTTCTCCTCCGGTTTTTTTTAATTGACCACTACCAGTCACAACTGGATATGGCAAGATGGCAGAGTTTTGATCCGATCCATATACCATGGGAACACTTTAGCTCTGCCTAGACCATGCTACTTTCGCTGTTTAGCATGCATCTAGTCCTGTGTTGTAGCTTCACCAGGTTGGCACTTCATTTATAGGTATGCCTGGTGCTTCTACTAGCATGTTCTCCTACACTCCTCATTGAACCAGGGTTGATCCCCTGGATTGTTGGTAATGGCAGAATGAGGGACATGTTGCACCATGAGGCTACAGATTGTGGTTGAATACAATTCTGCTGCTGTTGATGGGCTACAGTGCCTCATGGATGCCCAGTTTTGAACTGCTAGATCTGTTTTTGATCTATCCCATTTAGCACAGTGGTTGTGCCACACAACACAGTGAACAGTGTCGTCAGTGTGAAGATGGGACTTCTTCTCCAAAAGGACTGTGCAGTGGTCACTCCTACCAATATTGTCACTCACAGATGGATCTGCAACAGGTAGATTGGGAGGATATTGGCAAGTAAGGTTTTTCCTCATGTTCATTCCCTCACCACCTGCCACAGACCCAGTCTGGCACCTATGTCCTTTAGCACTCAGCCAGGTCAGTTCACTTGTGGTGCTGGACATTGAAGTCCCCCACCCAGAGTATGTTCTGTGCCTTTGTTACCATCAGTGCTTCTTCCAAGTGGCATTCAAGATGCATAAGAACAGATTTATAATCTGAAGGAGGGCGGTAGATCATAATCAGCAGGAGGTTTCCTTGCCTTGACCTGATGCCATGAGACTTCATGTGGTCCCGAGCCATTGCTGAGGACTCCCAGGTCTACTCCCTGCAGACTGTGTCACCATCTGTGGTGGCTCTGTCTTGCTAGTGGGACAGAGCATATTTAAGGATAGTGATGGAGGAGACTGGGATGTTGGTTGATAGTCATACTCATGGAATCGTAAATACATCAGGTTATTGCTTGACTTCTACCTCCACCATTTCTGCCACCTCGAGTGTGACGCCACCACCAAACACATCTTCCCCTCCCTCCCCTGCCAGTATTTCGAAGGGACCATTACCCCCCCGCACCCCCACAACACCCTGGTCCACTCCTTAATCACCCCCTACACCCCCTTCCGTTCCCACGACACCTGTCCATGCCAGCACAAGAGATGCAACACTTCACCCTTTTACCTCCTCTCTCCTCACTGTCCAAGGCCCCAAATACTCCTTCCAGGTGAAACAGTGATTTACTTGTACTTCCTTCAATTTAGTATACTGTACTGGCTGGTCGCGATGGGATGACAGTGTTGTCCTATGATGAGAGGCTGAGTAAATTGGACCTGTACTCTCTGGAATGTCGAAGAATGAGAGGTCATCTCATTCAAACATACAAGATTCTGAATGGACTTGACAGAGTTGATGCTGAGGAGGTTGTTTACCCTGGCTGGGGAATCTAGAACACAGTCTCACAATAAGGGGTTGATCATTTAGGACTGAGATTAGGACAAATTTCTTCACTGAGAAGGTTGGGGATCTTTGGAATTGTCTACCCCAGAGGGTTGTTGATACTCCATCGTTGAGGCTGGGGTAGACAGATTTTTGATCACTCGAGGATTCAAGGGATATAGTGAGTAGACAGTAAAGTGGAGTTGAGGCAGAAGATGAACCATGGTTGTACTGAATAGCGGAGCAGGCACAGGCGCAATATAGTCTATTTCTGCTCATATTTCTTATGTTCTTATGTGGTCTCCGCTACAATGGGGAGACCAAAGGCGGATTTGGTGACTGCTTTGTGGTACACCTCCATGCAGTCTGCAAGTGTAACCCAGAACTTCTAGTTGCCAGTCATTTTAATTCTCCACCTTGCTTCCATTCTGACCTTTCTGTCCATGGCTTCCTGCAGTGTTCCAAAGAAGTTTAACATAAACTCAAGGATCAGCACTGCATCTTTTGATTAGGCACTTTACAGCCTCTGGTCTCAACATTAAGTTGAAAAATTTTGGATTGTATCCTCTTCACTAATTTTGTTTCCTTTTTCTTCACTGGTTTTGTTTTTTCTTTCTTAGTTTTTTTTTGCTTTGAGATGGCAGTGGTTCATCATTCTGCCATCCACACCTCCTCTAGACATATCTTTTGTTTTGTTACTTGTCCCATTACCACTTCTTTTGGCCTTGCACCATGAACCCTTTGTCATTTAATCTCTCCTGTCTCCACCCTATTACCGACCTTCCCTTTCGTTCTTTATCCCACCCTCCCCGCTTCACTTGCTCAAAACCCTAACTTTTCCCAGTTCTGAGGAAAGGTCATTGACCTGAAATTGTTTCTCTCTCCACAGATGCTGCCAGACCTGCTAAGTATTTCCAGCACTTTCTATTTTTAGTTTAGTTTAGTTTAGTTTAGAGATACAGCACTGAATCAGGCCCTTCGGCCCACCGAGTCTGTGCCGACCATGAACCACCCATTTATACTAATCCCACACTAATCCCATATTCCTACCACATCCCTATTATTCCTATTATTGTTGCTTGACTAATCTGTGGAACAGCTGTCCCAACTTTGATACAAATCCCCAGATATTAGTTAAAAAGTACTTTGCAGGGTTGATTGGGCTGGGTGTGCCTTTGTGGTATCTGAACCCAATGCCTAGGTGAAAGCAGAGTGGGCAATACCCATCCAGTTTTTAAAAATTCTTTTACTTCATTGCAGCTGCAGAAATGCCGTGGCAAATGGAGAGTCAAAGACTAGAGAGTCGGAAATCTGAAAGTGCCGCTGTAAGTGACTTGGAGAAAAGAGTTTTTTCACCAAAGGTGGACACAGAAGGAAGTGGGGTTGGGAGGGGGAATGAGAGTGGAGGGGGAATGAGAGTGGAGAGGGATACAAGAAAGTTTTCAGAGATGGCCTTGCCTGTGATTGACACAATGGGAGCAGAGGTCTTGTGAGATGGTAAGGCCGAGGGGATTGCCCGTGAATATGGGTAGTGTCAATAAAACCTGCTATGCCAAAGGGAGGTTTTTTAATTCATTGACTGGAAACCTACATTAAACTTTTAATGAAGCAAAAAGAGCTGGAATCCTCCAGTTAACTCTTAAAAAAGCTGGCAGCCAAGATGGCCACTGCAATTTGCATTTGAATACCTTGCACATTCCAAGGCATCTAATGAGCCTGTACCCAAAACAATGGCTTGCTCTATTGAACATCTTGAGATTTCTTTTATTAGCAAGACATTCAAAGCCATCCTGGGACATTAACATTGAAAGGGTGAAGGGGAGAGATTGAAATTCCTAAACTTGAATCGCATTAGAAGGCACCAGAGAATACGCTGAGACATATGTGATCATCTGTCTATCTCTGTGAAAGCTGGGAGGTTCCCTTGGACAAAGCAGACACGCCAGTGACCCAGACTGTGCAGAAACCAGGAGTGCTCTCTCTCTCTCTCTCTCCATGGGGTATACAAAGCCTAGCTGCCGGTTGCTAGATCCAAGACAAAGACACCCTGGAAAGAAAGCCACCTACAATTTTGCCTCTAAGAAAACCTGAACCAGATGGGCCAGCCACAAAGTGCACTTCTACCAGCCAAAGACTTCAAGAACACAACTTCAGCTGGAAGACGACGGAATCACCCAACTCTGCTGACAGTGTATTAATTTCTATTTGTTCTGGAGTCTAATCCAAACACAAATCTACTCCTCATCACTCTTTAATCTATTTGTATGTGTGTGTGATTCTCACATAGGTGTGTGTGCATGAATGTGTAGCATATTTTAATTATTTTATTTAGTTTGGGTTTAGATTGTTAAGTATAATAAACTCACCTTTTTCTAGTTTAAACTCAAGAAAACCTGTTCAAGTGGTGCTTTTACAATCACAACAAAGGTAAAAAGGTAAAACACTCACTGAAGTGGTAAGCACATCCACTGCTTAAAAAGGAATAAACCCTGTTGTGGTCAAATAAGAGGAAGAACAAGAGGGGAGCCTTGTGACCCCTCCTGACCTGGCTGTAACAGTAGGCAAGTTTATATAGAAAGAGAAATTAAGGGAGATTAGGTGGGGGGAGGGGGGGGGGTTGGGTGGGGGGTGGCAGTGAACTCAGTGGAGAAAGGACATGATGAGACGAGATGGAGGCTGCAATCACCAAGGATGAGAAGTTGCTTGGTGCACTGACTGAGGGAGCAAAGCAGTGCAGCTATCATGGTGAGGAACTAAGAGTTTTCAAATGAGGATTTTAAATGAGAGGTGTGAGGGATGGAACAAGGTGAGATGCTCAAAGGAGGTGCCAGAGGGGGGTGGGGAATGTAAAGGAGGCAGACTAGTGAGATTTGGTGATGAGGGTCACATTATCACAATAGCAGTTTGGGCAGTGTTTGAAGGTATAGCCAGGAGGGGAAGCTTCATTAAGGGGGATGGTGCCATCAACAGTCAGTCATGTTTCCATCTAGGCCACAATTGTCAATGCAATTATCCGTAATAAGCTCATGAACAGTACGGGCCTTGTTCACAAGTGAACCGACAGTTTGGAGAGAGATGCAGAGAGAAGCAGTGAGAGCAGATCCGCTGGTGGAGTCCAGGGTCAGTACTGAGGCTGGGGGCTGAGGGGTGGGGGTGGGGGGCGAATGGGAAAGGAAGGAGAATGGCAAGATTAGCCTCAGTGGTTGTGCTGGGCAGGAAGGTCAATGAGACAGTAGGATGGGGCAGTTGAGGCTGCTGCTTGTAAGAAGGCAGCAACAATCACCTTGATGGGCTCTTTGGAGGATGACAAGAGAAGCACTGAGGGAAGCTGTACGCTTATCCAAGCCTAGGATAGCAGCAGGAAAGTAAGAAGGTTGAGCAATGAAAAGTTGGGGTAGGGATTTGTGCAGGCAGAGTATCTGAGAGCAGAGAAATGTAAGGAAGCATGATGACAGGACAGAGGAGCCTAGGAGAGGTAAAGAGAAAAGAAGAAAAAATGGAAAAAGATGGGCTTCAGTCTGGAGCAGCAGCCAAAACACCCAGGCAAATAGACAGAGGGAAACTGAACTTACATAGGCATGGTTACATAGAAAAGATTATGATAGATAAGTCCTGGTAATGAGAGAGTGAATGGAGAGGGGTTAATAGGAGGGAGTCCAAAGTTAAAATCAGAGGTTCCATGTGGGATAAAGTGGACATGGATAATATGGAGTCAGCTTGGAGGTTGAGTGAATCTAGAAGCTATTGGAAAGGTGGAGTATTGAGGGGACACACTGCTGGAAGTACTTCCATGCAAATGAAGAACAAGGAGGTGTGAATCGATTGTGGGGCAGGTAAACCTTGGTGAACTTGGAGATTGCTATAAGATTCAGAAGTGGTGGAGAAATTGACTTTAGCCCAGAAGAGTGAAATTCTGCCCAGGACCAAACACTAGCAAAATAAAGCTGAAAAACCAGTAGGATTGTCATAGACTCAAATGTAAACTGGACTAAGTTATTTTAAAATTTAAGCAACTGAATAGCAGATCATGTCACAGCAACCAAGACCAATTAGGGGGACATTGGGCCAGTCTGTAGGCCAAGATATTGTCCAGAATTTTTATAGCTGCTGTCTGGAAGGCTCACAAAAATGTATCAAGTAGAACCTTGGTTGGTAATGCACCTTCCAGGTGAAACAGCAATTTATTTGTATTCTTTCAATTCAGTATAATGTATTCACAGCTCATGATATGGGTTCCTCTATACTGGGGAGATCAAATACAGACTGGGTGACTGCTTTGTGGAACACCTCTGTTCAGTCCACAAGCATGACCCTGCACTTCCAGTTGCCTGTCATTTTAATTCTCCACCTTGACCTTTCTATCCCTGGCCTGCTGTAGTGTTCTACTGAAGCTCAATGCAAGCTCAAGGATTAGTACCTCATATTTCGACTGAGCACTTTACAGCCTTCCGGACTCAATACTGAGTTCAACAATTTTAGATTGTAACATCTGCCCCCATTTTGTTTCCTTTTTCTTTGCTGGTTTGTTTTTTTTTCTCTCTTGTCTCTCTCCTATTTCCTTTACTTTTGCTTTCAGATGGCAGCATTATGTGATCCTGCCACTTACACCACCTTTAAACACATATTTTGTTTCTTTACTTGCCCCATTACCACTTCTTCTGACCTTGCACCTTACACTTTTTTTGCCCTCCACCCTACTTTAACCCTTCCTTTCATTCTTTTTCCCCTCCTCCCCCATTTCACTTGCTCAAAACCTATTACACCTCTAACTTTTCCCAGTTCTGATGCAAGGTCGCAAACCTGAAATGTTAACTGTTTCTCTCTCCACAGACACTGCCAGACCTGAGTATTTCCAGTAGTTTCTGTTTTATATGAGTGCCTTGATCAGGCTGTGCATCATATGATGGTACCAAATACGAAAGTCAACAGGGTCCCACATTCAGGAAATAGCAAAAGGATGCACAGCAGTATAGTACATTCAACAGGAATTTTAGAATTCAGCAGGCAACCCATCAGGAGCCAGATATTTCCCAGACAAAAGGAGTCTATCTTTTGAATCTTATTTGCTCAAATCAGTCTGAGAGCTGGGGGTGGGGGATGGTGTTGGGAGTGCCAGGTGGTTGGCAGTAGGGGTGGTATAGAAGTTTACAAATTCTTCAATAATCTCCAGTTATTTTCTATGGTTGTAATTGCTTAAAGTAGAATACCCTGGCTTAGGATGTATGGAAATTTCCTGGCTTGTCAACCTGCTCATAATATTTTGATCATGTGTCCTCCTCTGGTCTGGATCAATTGCATTTTCTAACTGGCACTATTGGTTTGGTAAGCTATTAATTTACTATTCTTCTGAGATTAATGCATTTTTAGAATTCTTCACATTAAATCATGCAGTTATCCAATTAAAAACATCACTCTTGGTTTTAATTAGAAACACAGAAATGAAGCTTGGATGCAACCAGTAACAAGGCCATGAGGTTTATTCCCTTCCTTACCTCAGCACAACGTATGCCAGCCAAGAGCGACGTCTCAATTCATTCCATCTTCGCTGCCTTCGGAGAATACTTGGCATCAGGTGGCAGGACTATATCTCCAACACAGAAGTCCTTGAAGCGGCCAACACCCCCAGCTTATACACACTACTGAGTCAGCGGCGCTTGAGATGGCTTGGCCATGTGAGCCGCATGGAAGATGGCAGGATCCCCAAAGACACATTGTACAGCGAGCTCGCCACTGGTATCAGACCCACTGGCCGTCCATGTCTCCGCTATAAAGACGTCTGCAAACGCGACATGAAATCGTGTGACATTGATCACAAGTCGTGGGAGTCAGTTGCCAGCATTCGCCAGAGCTGGCGGGCAGCCATAAAGACAGGGCTAAATTGTGGCGAGTCGAAGAGACTTAGTAGTTGGCAGCAAAAAAGACAGAGGCGCAAGGGGAGAGCCAACTGTGCAACAGCCCCGACAAACAAATTTCTTTGCAGCACCTGTGGAAGAGCCTGTCACTCCAGAATTGGCCTTTATAGCCACTCCAGGCGCTGCTTCACAAACCACTGACCACCTCCAGGCGCGTATCCATTGTCTCTTGAGATAAGGAGGCCCAAAAGAAAGAAAGAAAAAGAAAGAAACCTCAGCACAGTCTAATTTGAAGCCATTCTGAACCACATTAGATTGCAGTACACCAAGAGTTAATTTTAATTACTTCAACATAAATAAAACTACGACATCCAGCCTTGAAAGAGCTTTAATTTGCTTCAAACACTTGGAGGATTGAAAGCATCGTCTTCAGCCAGAGACAAACTCTATACACTTGTCAATGACTCCATTCCACTCCCTGGGAACTGGCTCGGGCTAAATCAGACTGTTGCATTTGATGATGCTCCAATCCCATTTGCTCTCCATCATAAAGTTCACCCAATTCCATCACTATAACATTGCCCAACACTGCCCTGACCTCTACCACTGAAACTATCATTCATGCTATTGTCACCTCCATATTAGAGTACAATACTCTCCTACCCAGTGGCCATTTTCCACCCTGCATAAACTTCAGCTTACTAAAGCTCTGCTCTCCATGTCTACTAAGTCCTGCTCACCCATCATGCCTGTTCGCACTAACTCCTGTTCTCCCAGCATGTCACATTTAAAATCCTCATTCTTGTGTTAAATCCCTCCCTAGTCTCACCCTTGCCCAGCTCCAACCTCCTCCAACCTTGCACATCAGACACCACTCACCCCATCCACTTGCCACACTACTTCTCCTCTAACTCTGGCTTCTTATGCACTCACCAATTTATTTTATGCTGTGCCTTCAGTCATTTACTTGCATCTTGTCTTTTAAGATTATCCTCAATGCCCACCTTCATAACCACTGGCTTAGTGTCTGTTTTTCCTGATGCCTCTGAAGCACCGTGCAACATTTTTCTACATTAAATTCAAGTAACAGTGTAGTGGAGTACCTTTCCTCGCAGGTCACCTATTGCAAGATCTTCTCATTGCTTGGCTTTTTAGGTGTCAGCTGTGGCTCAGTGGATAGCACTCTCATCTTTGAGTCAGGAAAGTTGTGGGTTCAAGTCCCAATCCAGGATTTGGGCATAAAAATCAATGCTGACACAACAGTGCAGTGCTACGCTGCCAGAAGTGCTGCCCTTTGAATGAGACAACCAAGGGCCCATCTTTCCTCTCAGATGGATGTAAAAGTTTCCATAACACTATTTTGAAGAGGAGCAAGGGAGTTATCCCCTGTCTCCTGGGCATTTATTCTTCAATCAATATCACAAAAAACAGATTAGCTGGTCATTATCACATTGGTGTCTATGGGAGCTTGCTGTGCACAAATTGGTGGCTGTATTTCCTACACTGGACCCAATGACGACACTTCAAAAGTACTTCATTGGCTGTAAAACACTTTGGGATGTCGTGAAAGATGCTATGTAAATGCAAATTTTCCTTTCACCGTGTTTGTCGTGCTAAAGACAAAAGTCAACGAGAAGTCTTACAAAGAGCAAGGAAGGTCCAACTAGTCTTGATTGTTACTGAACTATTTAGATCTGTATACTGTTGTGTTGCAAACATTCGTTCTATGTATTTTCTTGGGTAGCTTTTAACTCTCAACCATCAACCCACTGATGTATATTTCCATAAATGCTGACAGCTTTACAGTAGCTAGCTCAATGCCATTCCATGTGTAACCGAGACACAAATATCAGCAAGGGATTCAATTAAAGGTGGCAGGGAAGGCAATGAAGAGACAGAGCCTTGTGCTCACCTTCTGTTCACAGATGTGCTTTAGCATAGGACTCTCTGGAGTGCAAGCAGGAATACAACCCTGGCTGTTAGCCAGGGTTGTTGAGGCTAACTGCAGTATTGTAGAAGTCGGGATCTGAGCAAGCTTGAATCAGACTTCATGGTCTATATGGTTCAATATCCTACCAGGAGATTGTGTTCATGAGGAAAAGTGATATTCTTATGGTTGGTAGTGCACAAATCATTTATTTGGATTTTGTAATAATTAGTAAGTCAGTGCTAGCTGCTCTTGGCAGGAAATAAAAATGGGGAGCTGCTTATCCAAGGGTCAACTGTACTGTACATGAAATTGCTTCATTTCAGGTTTTGGTCCCCGTATTTTACAAATGGCATTGAAGGCAGTTCAAAAGAGATTCACTAAGCTGATTCCTGGGATGAAGAGGTTGACTTATCAAGAACGGCTAAACAGGTTAGGCCTTTATTCATTAGAGTTTAGAAGAATGAGGGGTGATGTTATTGAACCATATAAGATTCTGATGGGGCTTGACAGGGTAGATGTTGAGAGGATGTTTCCACTATGGGGGAATCTCAAACTAGGGGACATAGTTGCAGAATAAGGGGACACTCATTTAAAACTGAGATGCGAAGGAATTTCTTCTCTTAGAGGGTAGTGAATGTCTGGAATTCTCTACCCCAGAGAGTTGTGCAGGCTAGATCACTGAAAGTATTTAAAGAGGAGGTAGATAGATTTTTGAAATATCGGGGAGTTGAGGGCTATGAGGAGCTGGCACGAAAGAGGAGTTGAGGTCTGGGGCAGATCAGCCATGATCTTATTGAATGGCGGGGCAGGCTTGATGGGCCTACTCCTGCACCTATTTCTTATGTTCTTATTAGGTATCTGATTAAATTACATGTTCAGTCTCACTGCTTAAAAGGGGAAGAAAATACCCCATGGATTAACAAGAATTAGTGGAACTAGAAGACAATTGGCATTTAAAAAAATATACCGTCCTTCGCATCCTCATGGCTGATCATCTAAATCAGTAAACTGTTCCTGTTTTCGCCCCATAGACCCAAGAGCTATATCTAACTCCTTCTTGAAAACATAAAATGTTTTGGCCTCAACTGCTTACTGTGGTAGAGAATTCCACAGGTTCACCACTTGCTGGGTGAAGAAATTTCTCCTCATCTCAGTCCTGAAAGGTTTACCCCATATCCTGAGACTATGACCCCTGGTTCTGGACTCCCCCACCATCGGGAACATCCTTCCTGCATCTACCCTGTCAAGTCCTGTTAGAATTTTATAGGTTTCTATGAGATCCCCCCTCACTCTTCTGAACTCCAGCGAATATAATCCTAACTGACTCAATCTCTCCTCATACGTCAGTCCTGTCATGCCAGGAATCAGTCTGGTAAACCTTCGCTGCACTCCCTCTATAGCAAGAGCATCCTTCCTCAGATAAGGAGACCAAAACTGCACACAATATTCCAGGTGTGGCCTCACCAAGGCCCTGTATAATTACAGCAAGACATCCCTGCTTCTGTACTCAAATCCTCCCGCTATGAAGGCCAACATACTATTTGCCTTTATTACTGCCTGTTGGACCTGCATGCTTACCTTCAGTGACTGGTGTACGAGAACACCCAGGTCTCGCTGCATATTCCCCTATCTCAGTTTATAGCCCTTCAGATAATAATCTGCCTTCCTGTTTTTGCTACCAAAGTGGATAACCTCACATTTATCCACATTATACTGCATCTGCCATGCATTAGCCCACTCACTCAACTTGTCCAAATCACCCTGAAGCCTCTCTGCATCTTCCTCACAACTCACCTTCCCACCCAGTTTGTGTCATCTGCAAATTTGGAGATATTACATTTAGTTCCCTCATCTAAATCATTAATATATATTGTGAATAGCTGGGGTCCTAGCACCAATCCCTGCAGTACCCCACTAGTCACTGCCTGCCATTTGGAAGAAGACCCATTTATCCCTTCTCTTTAGAACATAGAATATAGAACAGTACAGCACAGTACAGGCCCTTCGGCCCACGATGTTGTGCCGAACCTTTATACTACCCCCAATCTCATGCGCTTTAATTTTGCACGCTAATCTCTTATGTGGGACTTTGTCGAAAGCCTTCTGAAAGTCCAAATAAACCACATCCACTGGCTCCCCCTCATCAACTCTACTAGTTACATCCTCAAAGAATTCTAGTAGATTTGTCAAGCATGATTTCCCTCTCATAAATCCATGCTGACTCTGTCCGATTCTACTGTTCTCCAAGTGCTCTGCTATAAAATCTTTGAGAACGGACTCTAGCATTTTCCCCACTACTGACATCAGGCTGACTGATCTATAATTCCCTGCTTTCTCTCTACCTCCCTTTTTAAATAGTGGGGTTACATTAGCTACCCTCCAATCTGTAGGAACTGTTCCAGAGTCTATAGAATCTTGGAAGATGACCACCAATGCATCTACTATTTCTAGGGCCACTTCCTTAAGTACTCTGGGATGCATACCATCAGGCCCTGGGGATTTATCGGCCTTTGATCTCATCAATTTCCCCAGCACCATTTCTCTACTAATACTGATTTCCTTCAGTTCCTCTCTCTCACTAAGCCCTGTGTTCCCCAACATTTCTGGTATGATAATTATGTCCTCCTTTGTGACATGTGGCTTCTCTGTAAAGATCTTCCCCAGGTCACTTAGGTATCTGTTGTTTATTAAGCGTAAAGCACATGACTTCCAGTAAAGTTGTTTTTAAACAACATCTCAGCGTCCTTTCAATGAACTGTCAACAACAAAGCAAAGTGCAGCTTCGATGAAATCTTCAGCCTTCCAATGAAACCATCTCCCCAATTTAAATGAGTCCTCAAAAACGAACTCCAAATATATAGAAGCACTTTCATAAAACCTCCATCCTTGGGAGGAATGAAATGCCATTTTTAAATGCATTTCATTACAGAGTGAAAGAAGATTTAAAAAATAAAACACATTTTCACACTCATACTCATTCACTCTTTACCTGTACCTAATACAGTTCTGCTTTGTACCATCTTTGCACTCATATAACTCAAAGCAAGGTTAAATTCTAAATAAAGCATCTACAATCACATTTTGTTACCCCACAAGTGAAAGGGCTGCAATAGTAAACCCCATCAGAATAGTCTGGAATTCTGGTTTTTAAATTTTTTCACAAAGGCTAGGGGGTAATGATCAATATACACCAGTGTCTCTCTGTAGTCGGACATAGACTTCAAAATACTTAAGAGCTAGTAATAAGCCCAGGGTTTCTTTTTTCCCTGTTGAATATCTTTTTTGGCGTTGATTTAGCTTTTTGGAAAAGTATCCCACTGGCCTTTCTATGCCTGATGTCTTGTAACAGGACTGCACCAACCCCCCAGGTCACTAGCATCAATTGCTACCTTGAAGGGCTTAGTGAAATTTCGAGCAGCCAACACTGGTTCATTAATCAAAATGGCTTTCAACCTCTCAAAAGATGCTTGGCACGCCCCTGACCACACTACCTTAGTTTTCTTTTTTGTAGCAAAAGTGGAGCAGCTTTTGTGCTAAAATTTGGTAGAAACCCCACATCCCCAAAAACCCTTGTGATTTCTCGCTTAGTCTTAGGGGTACAGAACTCCACAAATGCTTGAACTTTCGCTGTTCTTGGCTGCACTTTTCCTTGCCCTACTATATGCCCGAGGTAGGTTACTCTCACTTTTGCAAATTTACTTTTGGCAAGCTTTATCACTAAATCAGCCAATTGTAATTTTCTAAACAGAGCTTCTAGTTATTCTAAGTGATCCTTCCAAGTGTCACTGTATACAGTACATCATCAAGATAAACTACACAGTTAGGAACTCTGGCTGCCACTTGGTTCATTAGTCTCTGAAAAGTTGCTGGGGCATTTTGTATCCTGAATGGCATCACTCGTCACTGGAAAAGACTGTCTGGTATGACAAAGGCTGATATTTCTTTAGCTCAGGGTGTTAAAGGAACCTGCCAGTATCCCTTTAACAAATCTATTTTTGTAAGAAATGTGGCACTGCCCACTCTGTCAATACAGTCTTCCAAGTGAGGTATTGGGTCGGAGTCTGCCTTTGTTATTGCATTAACTTTTCTGTAGTCTATGCAGAATCTAGTTGAACCATCAGGTTTAGGCTCCATCACCACTGGGCAACTCCAGCTGCTTTAACTGGGTTCAGTTAGGTGGTTTCCCAGCATGTATTAGATTTCTCCTTTTACCTGGGCCTGTTTCTCTGGCTTTAAGCAACTTGGATGCTGTTTTATAAGAAAGGATTCCCTGACAGGTGAGGTCTGGAGAATAGCCAATGTTGTTCCTTTGTTTACGAAGGGTAGCAAGGATAATCCAGAAAATTACAGGTTGGTGAACCTTACGTCAGTGGTAGGGAAATTATTGGGAGAGGATTCTTCGGGACAGGATTTACTCCCATTTGGAAACAAATGGACTTATTAGCGAGAGGCAGCATGGTTTTGTGAAGGGGAGGTTTTGTCTCACTAACTTGATCGACTTTATTGAGGAAGTGACGAAGATGATTGATGAAGTAAGGGCAGTGGATGTTGCCTACATGGACTTCAGTAAAGCCTTTGACAAGGTCCCTCATGGCAGACTGGTACAAAAGGTGAAGTCACATGGGATCAGAGGTGAGCTGGCAAGATGGATACAGAACTGGTTTGGTCATAGAAGACAGAGGGTAGCAGTGGAAGGGTGCTTTTCTGAATGGAGGGATGTGACTAGTGGTGTTCCGCAGGGTTCAGTGTTGGGTCCTTTGCTGTTTGTCGTATATATAAATGATTTGGAGAAAAATGTAGCTGGTCTGATTAGTAAGTTTGTGGATGCCACAAAGGTTGGTGGAGTTGCGGATAGTGATGAGGATTGTCAGAGGATACAGCAGAATATAGATCGGTTGAAGACTTGGGTGGAGAAATGGCAGATGGAGTTTATTCCGGACAAATGTGAGGTAATGCATTTTGGAAGGTCTAATGCAGGTGGGAGGTATACAGTAAATGGCAGAACCCTTAGGAGTATTGACAGGCAGAGAGATCTGGACATTCAGGTCCACAGAAAGTGACAACGCAGGTGGATAAGGTAGTCAAGAAGGCATACGGCATGCTTGCCTTCATCGGTCGGGGCACAGAGTATAAAAATTGGCAAGTCAAGCTGCAGCTGTACAGAACCTTAGTTAGGCTACACTTGGAATATTGAGTACAATTCTGGTCGCCACACTACCGGAAGGATGTGGAGGCTTTGGAGAGGGTATAGAAGAGGTTTACCAGGAAGTTGCCTGGTCTGGAGGGTATTAGCTATGAGAAGAGGTTGGATAAACTCGAATTGTTTTCACTGGAATGACAGAGGTGGCGGGGCGATCTGATAGAGGTTTACAAAGTTATGAGTGGCATGGACAGAGTGGATAGTCAGAAGCTTTTTCCCAGGATGGAAGAGTCTGTTACTAGGGGACATAGGTTTAAGGTGCGAGGGGCAAAGTTTAGAGGGGATGTGCGAGGCAAGATTTTTACACAGTGGATGGTGAGTGCCTGGAACTTGCTGCTGGGGGAGGTGGTGGAAGCAGGTATAATAGCAACGTTTAAGAGGCATCTTGACAAATATATGAATAGGATGGGAATAGAGGGATATGGACCCCGGAAGTGCAGAATGTTTTAGTTTCGACAGGCATCAAGATCGGCACAGCCTTGGAGGGCCAAATGGCCTGTTCCTGTGCTGTACTGTTCTTTGACATCCACATCATGTGTGGCTAAGGTTGTATATCCTGGCTTGTCTCTACAGCCTCCTTTAAATGCTGTGAGTAGCCTTGTTAGGTCTTCTTGTTGTTCTGCATTTAAATATGAATGCATAGTGTCCAATTTCCCTCATAATTCAGTATTAGCTAACTGGATAGTTGGAGGTTCAATTTGAGAATTGTCTAGGTCTCCTTCTACCTCATTTTCACTGTCCCTTTCATCCTTCACTGTCCCTAATACCTGACATACCTGTGCTTGCTTATCCTCCTCCCGGCGATGATATTGTTTCAACATATTGATATGACACAGCCAATTTGTTTTCCAGCGATCTGGGTGTCAATCAAATAATTTCCTTTTCCGAATCCTTTTGACCACATTATATGGACCATTTTATATGGACAACTGAAGCGTGCTTTCAATGGTTCACCCTGTAAAAGCAATAATACTAACACCTCATCCCCTGGTTGAAATGTTTGCACGCCTTGGCAAATGTCTTGGCATGCTTGTCTGCCTATTTCTTCATGGTTGTTTGGGAAGCTTTCAGGTGATCCTGACCCACTTTGCAGGCTCTCATAAACCGTTCCCAGAACACAGATACATAATCTAGCACAGAAGATTCGTCACTCTGTTCCAAAAACTTTTCTTTAATTAGTTTTGGAGGAACCTCTTACCTCATGTCCATAAACTAATTCAAAAGGACTAAAACCAGTAGACTCATTAGGTGAATCCCTCGTGGAAAACAAAAGAAATTCTAGCCCTTTATTGCAATCATGGGGATATTCATGAGAGTATGCCCTGATGATCGTTTTGAGAGTATTATGACAAGGTGAGAAGGGGCTTAGGGGTTCCCTCTCAGCCTTTGCCTGGTTTAACTGTAACAGGGTTTATTTTTAGAAACACCATGATTTGAGAGAGAGAGAGAGAGAGAGAGAGAGAGAGACAGAGAGAGAGAGAGACAGAGAGAGACAGAGACAGAGACAGAGACAGAGAGAGAGAGAGAGAGAGAGAGAGAGAGAGAGACAGAGAGAGACAGAGAGAGAGACAGAGAGAGAGAGACAGAGAGACAGAGAGAGACAGAGAGACAGAGAGAGACAGAGAGAGAGACAGAGACAGAGAGAGAGAGAGAGAGAGAGAGAGAGAGAGAGAGAGAGAGAGAGAGAGAGAGAGAGAGAGATAGAGAGATATTCAGTTGCAAACTGCCATCTCAATTCAAACTTTCCTGTGTCTCATGCAAAGCCTGGACCAGCTGGTTAGTCATGTGAGCAGCTGGTTTAACCACTTCTGTCTCTGTGGATTGTATCATCTTAGCAGTCCCTGAAATGTGCTTCCTTACACCTTCAATGTCTGGTGATCAAAATCCATTTGGGTTAAATGGACCAGGCACCGTCTCTTCTTATGCAAATGTACTCCAGTCAAAGGTCTGGTGATTGCTTTAACAAGTCCTTTCTTCACTCCAGCAACAGGTTAAAATCAATGTTCATATGACAAAACGAATATGCCTCATTCTTGGCAGTTAGGGGTCTACATAACAAGGGTCTGATGGCACCTTTCTAAAGCCCCTTGTGTCTGTGGGTGGTATGCTGAAGACTCTTTTTATTTGTTCCTGGGATGTGGGCGTCGCTGGCATTTATTGCCCATCCCTAATTTCCCTTGAAAAGGTAGTGGTGAACTGCCTTCTGGAACCGCTGCAGTCCACGTGGGGTAGGTACACCTACAGTGCTGTAAGGAAGGGAGTTCCAGGACTTTGACCCAGTGACAGTAAAGGAACAGCAATATAGTTCCAAGTCAGGATGGTGTGTGGCTTGGAGAGGAACTTGCAGGTGGTGGTGTTCCCATACACCTGCTGCCCTTGTCCTTCTAGACAGTAGAGGTCGTGGGTTTGGAAGGTGTTGTGTAAGGAACATAGGTGTGTTGCTGCAGCACATCTCATAGATGGTACACACTGCTGCCACTCTGCGTCTGTGGTGGAGGGAGTGAATGTTTGTGGATGGGGTGCCAATCAAGCGGGTTGCTTTGCCTGGATGGCTTCGAGCGTTGTTGGAGCTGCACCAATCCAGGCAATTCCATCACACTCCCGACTTGTGCCTTGTAGATGGTGGACAGGCTTTGGGGAGTCAGAAGGGGAGTTACTCACTGCAGGTTTCCTAGCCTCTGCCTGACCTGCTCTTGTAGTCACGGTATTTATATGGCTACTCCAGTTCAGTTTCTGGTCAATGGTAACCCTCAGGACGTTGATAGTGGGGGATTCAGCAATTGTAATGCCATTGAAAGTCAAGGGAAGATGGTCATTGCCTGGCACTTGTGTGGCATGATTGCTACTTATCAGGCCAAGCCTGTATATTGTCTAGGTCTTGCTGCAATTCTATACGGACTGCTTCAGTATCTAAGAAGTCACTAATGGTGCTGAACATTGTGCAATCAGTAAACAACCCCACTTCCGACATTATGATTGAAGGAAGGTCATTGATGAATGTGCTGAAGATGGTCGAGCCTAAGACACTACCCTGAGGAACTCCTGCAGTGATATCCTGGAGCTCAGATGATTGACCTCCAAAAACCACAACCATCTTTCTTTGCGCAAGGTACGACTCCAACCAGCGGAGTGCTTTCCCCGATTCCCATAGATTCCAGTTTTTCCAAGACTTCTTTATGCCATACTCGGTCAAATGCTGCCTTGATGTCAAGGGCAGTCACTCTCACCTCACCTCGAGTTCAGCTCTTTTGTCCATGTTTGGACCAGGGCTGTAATGAGGTCAGGAGCTGAGCGGCCCTGGCGGAACCCAAACTGAGTGTCAGGAAGCAGGTTATTGCTAAGCAAGTGCTGCTTGATAGCACTGTCGACGACACCTTCAATCACTTTACTGATAATTGAGAGTAGACTGATGGGGCTATAATTGGCCAGGTTGGACTTGTCCTGCTTTTTGTGTACAGGACATAACTGGGCAATTTTCCACATTGCCAGGCAGATGCCAGTGTTGTAACTGTACTGGAACAGCTTGGCTAGGGGTGCAACAAGTTCTGGAGTACACGTCTTCAGTACTATTGCCGGTACTATTACTGTGTCATACCCAAATTACCCATAACTCCCTGAAAAATTTCAGACATAAAATTGGAATTTTGATCAGAATGAATCTCGATCGGTAATCCATTTCTAGTGAAGAACTGGGTTAACTTCTCTACCACTACTTTAGCTGAAATGGTTTTCAAGGGAATGGCCTCTGCGAACCGAGTAGTCATATCCATGATTGCGAGTATATATTGGTGTCCCGCTTTTGTTTTCGGTCAAGGTCCTACAGCGTCTACTAACACCCTACTAAAATGGTTCTCCAAAAACTGGTATGAGAATTAGAGGTGCCGGTTTTATGGTAGGTTGTGCTTTTCCCACAATCTGGCATATTTTACAAAACTGTACCAACGTCCTTCTAAAGACCTGGCCAGTAAAAATGTTGACCTATACGTGTTTGGGTGTTCCAGATCCCCATATGTCCCACTATAGGAATTTCATGCTCTATCCTCAATATTTCCAGGTGATACTTGAGCGGTACTACTAGCTGGTGAACAACTGTCCATTCTTCATCTGCAGGTCTGTGAGGAGGTCTCTACTTCCTCATCAGAATCCCATTTTTAATATAGTGGCCTTCTGGAGCTCCCTTTGCTTCAGCTTCAGTTAGAGCTGATTGTGCCACTTTATTTAACGCTGGATCAGCTTGCTGAGCCTTGATCAGAGAAGGCTTACCGAACATTCCCTTTGGATTATCCAAATCCCCAAAGATTCAGATATTCAGCTAATTTGACCTCTGACAATGGAACTTGTTTAGCCATTGCTCGGGTCACTACACATGAAGGAAAAATACCTGGAACCTTTTCCTACAACTGTTCCCTTTGACTTCACTTGATCTTTCCATGACTACTGGAGAAGCTACTACCTTCACTCGGGCCAAATCATTCCCCAGGAGTAGGTCAAATCCGTCTACTGGCAAACTATCTACAACTCCTATTGTTACTTTTCCAGACATTAGGTCACACTCCAGGTACACCCGATACAATGGTATGGGTATATACTCACTACCAATACCATTCACTTAAACCTTGGCATTCAGTGCACTCTCTGGTGGAAAAGTTATGCCTTTTCCCCAGAAAGAGAATTTGGGTGACTCCTGTATCCCCAAGTATAACTATAGGTTTACCTGCCTCACTTGAGCAATAAGGAATTACTTTACCTTTTGACAAAAATTCCCTTTAACTATCAGGTACCTTATTCTCATCCCCCGCACTCACAGTGTTTTTTGTACTTGGCCTTACAGCTGCAGTCAGAGCTACAACCTGATTTGTCGTACTCTCGATCAGTGCCACTTTCTTTACATTGGCTGTGTGTACCCCAATATGTCCCATAGGGTTACCCCGCAACTTCCAGCATTCTGCACGGTGTCCCACCTTGTGACAATGGAAACACTTAGGCTTGCAGACCTCACTTCCACTCTCAGCATCTTCCTTTCTGGCCTGAGGAGGAGAACCCGGGGCGTTCCCAGCTGTCCCTTTTTGTCCCCAGGTACTTTCCTTCCTTTCACCCTTCCCGGTTTGTGGGGTGACAGACGAAGGGTTTGGGCTTGTAATCATCAGTGATTTCCACTACCTTTCTGGCTGTTGAAATGCTCCGGTTAGTTACGTGGGTTCTTAGTAATGGAGGATATGAATTTTTAAGTTCTTCCAGGAGTATTAGTTCTCTAAGGGTCTCATACATAGCCTCTACCTTTACTGCCTGCATCCAATGATCAAACCTAATTTGGTTTACGCTCTATATAAGTCATGCCCAGGCTGTCTCCGGAGGTTCTGAAGTTTCTGCCTGTATGCTTCAGGGACCAACTCATAAGCAGTAAGAATAGCTTTTTTGCCATCTCAATCTGCAGAAGCCTCCTAAGAAAGCATGGCATAGACTTCATGAGCTCTGCCCATCAACCTGCCTTGCATAAGCAGTATCCACTTTTCCTTCAGCCACTTCATCTGCAGGCTATCTTTTCAAAATAAATGAAAAAATGCCTCCACATGCCTTTCCTCAAACTTCAGGAGGGCTTGTACAAATTTAAACAGATCTCCACTGGGTCCTGGGCTGGTGTCAGATCTTTCCCCCACCAAAATTTTCACTGGAGTAGAGACCAACCCTTCCTCTTAGTTCCATCTTTTAAAATTTGAATTCCCTTCCTTCTCGTTCACTTTCTCTTTGAAATTCTACTTCCAGTCTTTTCATCGTCAATTCTCTTTCCTGTTCAAGCTTAAGTTTTTCCAGTTTTATTTCTTTTTCTTTGTCAAGTTCAAGCTGCCTCATCTGTAACTGGATTTTAGCTAATTCAACTGCACTATCATCTGGTTCACCTTTTCCTTCTTCCAATTTCAAATGCTGTGCTGTTAGCTCAATTATGTCTGCTTTCTTAGATCTTGGTTTTACCTCTGATGCCTACAGTTCTGCCAAATCCTTTAGCCTCGCCTTGGTTAGGTTTCTCAAATCACTCAGGGATGCAGCCTCCTTTCCCAGAGAGGTCGTAGCAACTGCCTAAGACATTCTGGTAGTATAGACTTCAATGCACAAGAAACCTGTTTTGTTTTTAAACATTTCCTCTTTTCCATATTATTACTCCACTTACAATTGCACGCTGTCAGCATCGGGTGATCCCGCACAGAGCCGACAGTTATATGTTATGACTAAGATGGGATGAGAGCACTGTCTTTTCTAGTCCCACTTTACGGCAGGTCACAACATATATTTTAAAATGCTTACCCAGTTACCTATTTGGTCAAAATATTCTCTCCTCTTTATCCCAGAATAAAATAGACCAACCAGGTTTCTTTCACAAAATTATCAGTTTATCAAACAAGACTTATCCAGTAACAAAGTAAAGCATCAACACAGATTGAAATACGAAAGTTTCCTTTTTAAACTCCAAACACCCCCCACCCCCACCCCCCCCCCCCCCCCCCCCCACCACCCCAACACACACACACACACACAAAAAAACAGAAATCCTCTCTGCAGAGATCTATTACAAAAAAGGAAAAAAAGAATTCTTTGGCCAAATACTTGCTAATTCTTGAAGGGAAAAAAAAGTAGATTATGGAAGGATGTCAGTTGTCCCTTTGGTCTGGCATTTTGGTAAACGGTGACAGGTCACTGGGATCTTTTTAGAAGCAATTCATTCTGGAGATGTCGAGAAATCATCTGGTAGGTTTCCAGGAGACATGTGGCATCAGGGGTTTCAGCCAACACACATTTGAATCATAGGGTTTTTCAGCTTCTCAGGAGAGATGCAGAATCAAGGATGTGGCTCTCCCATAGTGGACTGTTGTGAGGTTTCTTCAAGGAGGTAAAGAATGACGTGAGCTGGGCATTTCCTTTTTCCTCGGCAGGTAAAACCAACAGTCTTCAAAACAGTTCACATCCCAAGTGACTTGAAAACAATATTCAAACCCCAAACAGCAAGTCAACCTCTTGACCTCCATAAACCTTGACATGTGGCTTCTCTGTAAACAACTTCCCAGGTCACCAAGGTTTCTGTTGTTAGGCTGAAAGCACATGACTTCCAGCAAAGTTGTTATTAAACAACACCTCAGTGTCCTTTCAATGAGCTGTCAACAACAAAGTCCATCTTCTATGAAATCTTCAGCCTTCCAATGAATCCATCTCCACAATTTAAATGAGTCCTAAAAAACAACTATAGAAGCACCGTCATCACAACAGGGACTTCAACAGCATACCCTCTGGTCACTGACAGCAACTTCTGCATTTCCACATTTAGCTGTGCATGTATGGATTCCAGTGTTGATAGTTTCATTGTCATTGCTGCTGCAAGATCCGGGTTAACAAGTTAATCTGTTTAGTGGTGTTGGTTGAGGAATAATGTGAGCCAGGACATTGGGAGAACTCTACTCTTTTAAATATGCCATGGGATCTCAGACAAGGCCACAGTTTATTGTTTCATTTGAAGGACAGCACTTCCAACAATGCAGCACTCCCTGATGTGTCAGCTCAGATTATGTGCTCAAATCTTGAAGCGCATCTAAATCCCACAAACTTCAGGGGTCAGTGCACTATCAATTGAGCCAAGCTGATATCTGGAGTTAATAGAAGGAAAGTCCTTTATTCATTCATGGGATGTGAATGGCACAAGCAAGGCCACCATTTGTTGCCTATGCCTAATTGCCCTTGAGAAGATGGTGGTAAACTGCCTTCTTGAACGGCTGCAATCCATGTGGTGACGGTACACCCACAGTGCTGTTAGGAAGGGAATTCCAGGATTTTGACCGAGTGACAGCAAAAGAATGACTATGTACTTCTACAGCATTGTGCGATGGAACTGGCAGGTAGTGGTACTGCCATGTGTCTGCTGCTTTTGTTCTTCTAGGTGGTAGAAGTCACGGGTTTGGAAGGTGCCAATCAAGCAGGCAGCTTTGTCCTGGACGGTGTCAAGCTTTTTGAGTGTAGTTGGAGCTGCACCCATCTAGGCAAGTAGAATGTAATCCATCACACTCCTGACTTGCACCTTGCAGCTGGTGGACAGCCTTTGGGGAGTCAGGTGATGACTTATTCACCACAGGATTCCTAGTCTCTGACATGCTGTTGTAGCCATGGTATTTATATGGCTACTACAGTTCAGTTTCTGGTCATTGGTAATGCCCAGGATGTTGATAGTGGGGGATTCAGCAATCATGATGCCATCAAATGTCAAGGGGACATGGTTAGATTCTCCCGTTTGAGATAATCATTGCCTGGCACTTGTGTGGTGCGAATGAATATTGTCCAGGTCTTGCTGCATTTCTACACAGACTGCTTCAGTATCTGAGGAGTCATGAATGACGCAATCGAGCAAAGAACAGTACAGCACAAGAACAGGCCATTCGGCCCTCCAAGCCTGCGCCGATCTTGAACCTGCCTAAACTAACACCTTCTGCACTTCCGGGGCCCATATCCCTCTATTCCCTTCCTATTCATATATCTGTCAAGATGTCTCTTAAACGTCGCAATCGTATCTGCTTCCACCACCTCCCCTGGCAACAAGTTCCAGGCACTCACCACCCGAGTGTAAAAAAAACGTGCCTCGCACATCCCCTCTAAACTTTGCCCCTCGCACCTTAAACCTATGTCCCCTAGTAACTGACTCTTCCACCCTGGGAAAAAGCTTCTGACTATCCACTCTGTCCATGCCGCTCATAACTTTGTAAACCTCTATCATGTCACCCCTCCACCTCCGTCGTTCCAGTGAAAACAATCCGAGTTTTTCCAACCTCTCCTCATAGCTAATGCCCTCCAGACCAGGCAACATCCTGGTAAACCTCCTCTGTACCCTCTCCAAAGCCTCCACATCCTTCTGGTAGTGTGGCGACCAGAATTGTACAGCTGCAACATGACTTGCCAATTTTTATACTCTATGCCCCGACCGATGAAGGCAAGCATGCCGTATGCCTTCTTGACTACCTTATCCACCTGCGTTGCCATTTTGTGACCTGTGGACCTATACGCCCAGATCTCTCTGCCTGTCAATACTCCGAAGGGTTCTGCCACCTGCATTAGACCTTCCAAAATGCATTACCTCACATTTGTCCGGATTAAACTCCATCTGCCATTTCTCCACCCAAGTCTCCAACCGATCTATATCCTGCTGTATCCTGACAATCCTCAGCATTAACCGCAACGCCACCAACCAACCTTTGTGTCGTCCGCAAACTTACTAATCAGACCAGCTACCTTTTCCTCCAAATCATTTATATATACTACAAACAGCAAATGGCCCAGCACTGATCCCTGCGGAACACCACTAGTCACATCCCTCCATTCAGAATAACACCCATCCACTGATACCCTCTGCCTTCTATGACTGAGCCAGTTCTGCACCCGTCTTGCCAGCTCACCTCTGATCCTGTGTGACTTCACCTTTTGTACCAGTCTGCCATGCGAGACCTTTTGACCATAAGATTGAAGGAAGGTCATTGATGAAGCAGCTGAAGATGGTTAGGCCTAGGACACTACCCTGAGGAACTCCTGCAGTGATGTCTTGGAGGGGAGATGATTGACCAACAACCACAATCACCTTCCTTTGCGCTCGGCGTGACTCCAACCAGTGGAGTGTTTTCTCCTTGATTCCCATAGACTCCAGTTTTGCTTGGGCTCCTTGATGCCATACTCGGTCAAATGCTGGTTTGATGTCAAGGGCAGTCACACTCACCTCACGTTCAGCTCTGTTGTCTATATTTCAACCAAGGTTGTAATGAGGTCAGGAGCTGAGTGGCCCTGGCAATGACTGTGAAAAACATGAGCTGCTCACATCGAACCTAACTCTGCCTAAAGATTTCAAAGAAGTAACTTTGACTGTCCTTATCCATCTTAAATAGGGTAACTAACTGGATTGAATACAATCCCATCATTTAAAAATTAATCATTTCCCTGTTAGCCTTGGGTTTTCAGAAGTAAACTGAATATAGTACTCCAGAAATGGAGAGGAAATCTTTTATAGCCCAAGTATGAAGCTTGGCTTCATACAGAAATATTCCTTGCAATATCCCAAAACCCCATTTCCCTTTCCAATGACAACCTCATTACTTGAGCACTTTTAATGAGTTGCTATTAACCCAAGTGTCTCCTGTGTAGCATGAAGAGGGCTGGGGTTATCCCACAAAAGACATCTTTAAAAATCATCAAAAGGTGTAGAAACAAGTTGTGGGTGCACCTGGGTGAGTTGTACCATGTAGTGTGGTGTTGACATAAAAAGCATGACTCATAAAGTAAGCTGAAATGCACAGGAAAGGCATGCCATACAGAAGGCTCAATATATTACTGATCTATTAAAAAATACACAAGTATATAATCCAATGGTTTATTGCACATAAAAAGATCAGAAATGATACTGAATATTTACACGAAAATATCTACAAATCTACTCTTCCTGACATTCTATTCAATCCTCGCACCTCTGAACTGAATAGATAACAATGTAGTGCATAGTATAATATTTGCTGCACTTGAGAAGTCCATTGCATTGCATTTTACTCTGAAACCTCATTCTGTAGAATATATTTTTGTAATAACTTTTTCTGAAAATTACACAGAAGCCCATAGTTCAGAACTGTTAGCCTTAAATTTCCTACAATGCAAAAATGCTACATAAAACAAATTGACAGGAAATTTTAAGAAGCTGAGAAAATTACACAAGTTTAACTCCAGTTTAAAAATAAAAGTGATGAATCTGACAGTAGTAAAATACTGAAGTCAGACATCAAATTTCTTTTATGCATCACAAAATGGCACAATGTTGTGCATGTTCAGAGTTCAACACGTGGCTTTCAGAATAAATTGCAAACCAACGGGCTTGGATTTATGTATATGATTTCATGTGTCTGAAGGAGATGGTTAGTTTAAGATTATTTTAACAACACTGAAATGGACAATAATGACAAATAAAAGATACCTGTGTCAGCTACATCTACAACTCAAGAGTCACATTCAAGAACAATCATTTCTCATGCAGAAGAGTGTTTTCAAAATTCAATATACACAAACTTTACTCGGTAGTACAACAGAAAAGCTACTTACACAAAAATTATGCCAAGCATAATTAAAACTTGCTTTTCATTAACATGCCAGTTATCAATTTAGGAATTTGTTTTGATAGCAAAATTCAAAACCGGACACATTTAGACAGGCAAGACATTAGAAACATAAAATGAACTAGAGGTTTGGATTCCTGTCAGTCAACTGAGGTAGTTTTAACAAGAAACAGTTCAGAAATTGCCAGCAAGTTTAAACTCCCACTTAAAATAGAAACATACTTGAGTTTAAAAAAAAATAAAAGCTTATGAAAATCTTTAGGTTTCTCAATTTTTCCACATTTAAAACTGGTTTATTGAGATTAAGCTTTAACAATGTGTAGAAAAGCCCACTTAATGTGCTGAATGGCAGGTACTTAAAGCAAGAACACCTTAATATACAGAGTAATAGAGTGAAATTACAGCATTAGTTTCACTTTCACTCAAAGGACGCAGCAGGAGAGAGAATGCGCAAGAAAGAGCACTCTTCCTGGATCTGGCAAAAATCTAAGTAGAGAAGCACAGAAACGAAATATTGCTGAAGCACTGTAACCTGCTTCAGTAAGAACAATCGAAGAGGGGGAAAAAACTGCTCACATCCACTCTTACAGGATTTGCTTGCAGATAAACAGACTGACTGAACAATGAGAACACCATGACCTGCTCTAACTATAGTACAGTTTTAAAAGGGACAATCAAGGCACTGGTACATGAGTGCAATCTTTGAGTAAGCACACTTACTATTTTAACTTGTTAGCTTTGCACTCTCTTTGCTCTAAAGCTATACTGAGAGATTATTGACAACTGAAAGCTAACCTTCAGATTGAATGTTTATCTTTAAAAACATTAACAGTATTATTCAGGATAAATGTACCTTACTCAATAGTTGCCATTCTGCATCAATTGATCCAACAGTGGATTTATGCAGCAAATGGCGAAGGTGGATGGGTATCGCAAATAAAAATGGGGATTAAAAAACATTAAAAATATAAAATTTATGAGAGTGAATGTAGCGCCATTTACCCCTACAATATTTAATCCTCCAAGTAATCTGACAAGAGCTTCTGAAGTTTGATTTACATAGGTTTGAACTTAATCTTTCAATGCATAGAGGACATTCAAGGAACAGCAAAATACAGAGCAAATAAGGCAGCCCAATAAAAACGATGAATGTGCCACAAGAAATATCTTGGCAATGTCACAACATTATAGATCAATTTTGATATTTCCAGTCAAATTCCACCCTTGCTCCCAATCTACTGCAAAAGACAGTGAGCTGACACATCGGATCTGTTTAAATGAGAGATTTTGGAAACAGTGTCAGCTGCAACTCAAGTGTGTAGCTACAGCTAAATGAATTAGGCCCAATATTTTAAGTAAGCTCCAGAGTAACTCAGGAACATATCTTTTTGTTCATATTAAAAAATTAAACAAAGTTCATTTTAAATTTGATTTACATTGTTGAGTTCTATCAAGGGCACTGATGTAATATTTCGTCACAAATTGAATAATTCAGTATTTAACTCCTTTAAGTGCATAATTAGGAAAAAAATAACTTGGAGGTTTATTCAAAGAGGCCTTAATACTTCCAATGGGTTTGGGAGTTGCCTTCAAAGAGTTGATCATATTAAAATCTAAAACAGGAAAAAAAATGCATTGGCTACCTCATTTCAAAATAGAATGTACTGGAACAGTGATTGGCAGAATGATGAGATTTAGCTCCATGACTCAATGCAGACAAAATGCTTTTCATCTGAGACCAGCCATTAAACAGCAAGGAATCAAAGCACGTGGTTACTGGTCAGCGAGCTCAAGCAGTAATAAACGTTAATTCCATCCAGTAGCCAAATCCTGATCTTAATCTTAGAGTCAGGCAGCTGAAACCTCACCCTGGCTTCACGTCTGTGCTGCTGTATGTTCTATTTTGGGATGGCATGATCCATGAATTTCATTTTCCATTGCAGCTACAGTGGGTTTTCAAAATAGTGGGCCTGCTGCAGAAGTAACAAAAGTGGGATCAAGGGGCATATTCAAACTATGAAGTACAATGTCATGCATGCTGGGTAACACATTTCTCACTGTCTTTATGCACACAAGTAATTTTTGTGTAGCAAAATGAGTAATGCAAATATCCAAAATTAAATTAATTCAGTTCATAACAGTTTCGCTATTCACTGCAATAGAGGTTTCAGAGTGTTAGGTATCTAGAATAAATTAAGGACTTAAGAGGAGTTAGGATATATCAAAATAAGTCCATTTTGAAGTTTGTTAGACATTAGGAAATGTTAGAAATGCAGCTGCATTCATTGGTAACGTATAATGGTTTGTGGCAAGAAAAGAAAATCAAATGGTATGATGTCCTCAAACAGTGACACACTCGACAATTCCAGTTTCAATATCATTTTGAAGTTTAAGGAAAAACCTAAAAGGTTAAAGTCTCCATTTTCTCCCAAATAATTAACAACGTACTTGCTTTATCTCAGAAATATCATTGTATTCCGGTATGGTGTTTACTTACTGGAATGTTATCATTTAGTTTTAAAACTTGCTACATTTCTGGTTTCCAGAGGCTCATCAAAAATCCCCCGATTTTCCACAACATTTTGGCTGAAGGAAAAACTGAAGTACAGCATCAGCTCTTAATCTCACTGAATTAAGCTAATTGAAAGTTCCTCACAGCAAGACAAGCATCAACCTTCAGATATTTTCATATTGGATTTCACAATTTCTTCCCACTTCATAATTCTAGTACATAAAATATGATCCTCTCTAATTATGTGGCAATTATACACTTAAAATTCTGCATTTACAGAAGCCCTGCCCACAATTTGTTCAGAATTAAGATACTCAAAAGTGAAACTATATGTTTGCCTTTTTTTGTAAAGTACCAAACCCTAAGCAGATGATTTTCCTTTTAGTGGTGGGAGGAAGGAGGAGGGACTGTGAAATTTCTCCAGCCATGATGAAAAAAGTCAACCTGTGTAGAAGATAGGAAACCCTAGTCTCTTGTGCTGCAATTAATGGCAGAACGATTATTTCCAAGGTCTTCTGGGCATTATTTCACAAAGGTAACTCATCACTGAGTGCACTATCCAGTTTTACAGAAATACTATAGGCTTGAGTATGCTGGAAAACCTTTTCCTTATGGTACATGTCCTATCCACTGGGTGAAGTATCAGCATATCCTGAGATAGTCACCAAATGAATTATTTGTGTCTTTCAATTGGAACATTCCCCCAGTTGATTTTTGAAATGTACGCTTGTTATTAGATAGATTTTTGATAAAGCAGCCTCTAAGCGATTCTTACTAACTGAGATTCTACCATACGCATTTACACATCAAGCAGGAATATAGCTCCTCCCCCTCCCCCCAAAAAGCTCCTCCCCTGCTCACTCCACAGCTCCAATTTTCATTATTCCTGTCATTCAACATCTCAGACTTCTCCACTAAAGTCAGTCTAGGAATTTTTTGGCATGGCTCTGTTGTGACATCTTATTATCTATTAAATCAAAAGGGGGCAGTGTTTCTTTTTGTACGAAGCTGATGTCCCAAAATTAGGCCCAATTCTCCATATGTTGCGTAAAAGAACGTTAACTTGCATAAGTTTAGAAATCATTGTAAACAATGCTCATTTAAAGACAGCCCGTAAAAGTTTTTAAAAATATAATTCTACCTACTTTGTCCCTTTAAATCCAAATAGACAACTGAACTCAAAAAAATCTCACGTCAAACCATTCGTACAAAGTAAACTACTAAATCCGACAGCAATTTTTTGCTGTGCTTTTTTTGCAGGATTGTACAGTATCCTAATGATTCAGAAATGTAAAATCAATTGATGTAATTGCAAATTCTTTTGAATAGGAATGCTATGTATAATTCTTGTAATACTCAAATACGCACCAATTAAGGCAACCGTTGGAGACTAAAAGTCAAAAACACCACAGAAGCAAGCATTCAATATAGCATGAGAGCCTGGTCTGTTTTTTTTTTATATAAAAGAGAGGTCGGTTTCATATGAAATACATGCTTTAGTTGCAACCACTTTTAGTGTTTGATATGTTTGGAGGACTTCAATAAGTTTGGTTAAAAAAACAAATCTGAAGCAACGGTCATTAAAATTCCTCACAGATAGATGGATATGTATTCCAGAAATTTTCTGAAAGATAATGGAACATTTGCAGTTTATAGGATTTCATAGAAGATCACTGAATGCACACTGTAGCACTATCTGGTCATCATGAAGTTTTCCAACTCAGTGGTATCCAATGCTCAGTTTGATTTTTTTGTCCCTTCTTGACAAAGGCTGCTCTGAGGTTTTAGCTTATAAGAGTATCTGGGCAACATATGGAGAATGAGTACTTGCCACAGCAGCCAACAGAGGCAAGTCATTTGATTCAATCCTGTAAAAGAAAAGGAGACCTGCTAAATTGCCATAAGCAACATTCAGTATATAAAAATCTCTGCTACAAGCCAGAAAGAAAATGTAGCATTTCATAGAAAGTATAGCAATTAGTGTGTGCTTGGTGCTTCCTGGGATGACATCTCAAATAATAGCTTCAAGTGACAATTATACTCAAGCTACCTCGGAGGGTCAATTTCCCCAAACTCAGCTGGTTTGTGTAAGGAAAGCGATGAAATGACATGTCCCAGGTGTACTATTTGGTCTGAAGTACAAAGATGACCTTTGCAGGACTGCAGGCATCCTTGTGGGCAGACAGGTTCTAACTAAGTTAGGCAACGGGAGGCTGGATTAATACGCAGTGCAAACCTGACCAGAAAACCATACCATATTCCATTCTCATGCACCGCATTTAGGTGCACATATTTGGAACAGTTTTAATTGAATTATTTTGCTGGACTCAGGTCATAGTTGGCCTTCCTCCCAAATTTGTGAAGGAATATATTAATCTTTCTCAGGGAAAGAGTTTTTGAGACCAGTTATGCTCATTATGGACCTAAAAAATATAACTAGATGTGTATATTAAAAACAAAGTTATAGGAACTAAATTCTCCCATCAATGTTAACCCTGAAAACAAACCTATTACAACACAGCAGTTCCAATAATTTTAGCATAAGGAAGCATCACACTATAAAGTTCAAACACTGATGGGCAGCAACTTGTGAAGCAATGGCTGACACAGTAAGGCAATTTTTTTTTTGTTACACGAAAATAGCTAAGTACTAGAATCTGACAATAATAAACAGTAATTTAGAAAAACAAATATTTGTCAGATGTTCTTTTAAAAAGAGCAAATATGGTACAATAGGAAAAAAACACTTTCATTAAGATACACAATTTACAGAAATACAAAATTCAGGAATAGAATCTGAATGTTCACAAATTATGGTGCCATTACTTTCACTGAAGTTTAATTTATTGAAAACTATTTAGCAAAGACACAATATGTTTGAAGGCAAGCAGTATAATATACAGATTAACTCAAAGGTTCTGATTTACCCTAGCACCACTCCCAGTTCTTTTACATGCACTCTCGTGTGGCCTTTCAAGTATTCTGACAACATCTTGCTTTTAAAGTACAGCTCTTGAAGTCTATCCTCCAGATGGATTACACACTGCAATAAAAAGAAACAGATGTCAGAAATTGCTTCAACTATTCCAAAACAAAATGCTGTGAAATTCATCTAAACAGAGTTCCCCATGGAACAGTTTTGAATAAAATCTGTATATTCATAAAAAGGTAAATAAACACATTTTTTTTAAAAAAAGTCAACCGTGTGGAAAGTTGCAACACAGACTAACAAGTAAGGAGAAAATACTTGGCTCTCATATCCACAGTCTTTACATGAGGCACTTAAATAATTGGCACAAACAGGCTGGGCAGGCATTAAGGCACCACTGATGGTGCTGTGCAAATGAGGTACAAATAAGAGGGGCAAAACTGAGATACAAGCTCAAAAAAAACCCAAATGTTTTCATAACTTGTTCCAACCTCTTAATTTACAATGCTTGAAAACTTGTAGTACCTTTTCATACTGAAAATGTAAATAGTTTTTGGGTAACCACTTATTGATTGTTACATTTTCCACAATAATCAGTTGCATCTGCTGCACACCTCCAAAAAATTCACTTACATACAGCAGAAATTGTACACTCAGCATTTATCACAGGCTCTGCCCTTTTGCCTCCTGATAAGTCATTTCATGTTCAACAAAGGGTAGCACAGTAGCACAAGCTGTAGTGGTAATGCAGTCCGGACAAATTGCAACACATTAGTTATAAATACTGTACTTACATAATCAGGTGGGAGCTGTAGTTTGTAGAGCTGAAGAATGGACTGGAGGAGAGAGGACACAAGGTTAGAGACCAACACCTCTTTACCCAGCTTGTTGTCCATCATCTTCCTCTGGCTTGTAGCTACAAGGACTGACCACTTATCGGTGTCTGCAATAATACAGACAGATTCTGCAATGGGCTCATCTAAAACAGGATGCTAAAGCAGAAAAGGGGAAAAAGTTCATAAAATAGCATTTAACATTTTGATCTTGATAAACGATTGCTTTAAAACAAATGTAAATGATTAAAAATCAAGCAGGTACTAAAAATTTCAGGTTTTCAGCCCTGGAACTTCAAATAACTGATTTTGATTAGCTACTAGAATATTGGCAGAAATGAGAGCCAACAGGAAGCGGTGCTACCAAAACTTTATTTCTTCACTGCCCCACATTGTTCTGCAAGATCAGCTAATCTGCTAGCTGAAAGCCCCTTGCACAGATAGATCTACAAATTACTCCAGCGCCCTGGACTTAAAGACAGCTGATTAAAAATGTTCCTAATGCCAACTGACTACCTCCTGCATATACACAACTATTGGTGAGAACTACAGGCAGTAGATGCTCATATCCAAAGACCCTGCTGCTACCCTCTGTAGCACTCTTGACAAAACAGACAACTTTAAAGTTAACAGACTGTCTTGCATTGAGCTAACCATATATTGAACACTACGTCAACTCCTACAATAATCATCTGGCAATTACCATCTGGTGTTGAATTCAGTATGTTTTAAACATGCCAGCTCTGTACTGATGTTGAAGTGAGAAGTAAGCAGATTTGCTAAGAAGATAGCTGAAAGGAGGTGTGTTTCCACTGTTCGTAGCTGGGGAATCACTGGATCGCAATGGGCAGCATTTTTTAAGCTAGATCTTAATAGTCCTGCGGCATATCAAGTAGCTGGAGTAAGTGGGGAGAGTTTTGGGGCCACAAATCAGCTGTTCCAGCACCAGCTGATTTTGCTGGCAGGGAAGATGGTTGAAGAGAAGTGATGAAGTCAGATGGGGAAAAGCAGCACATTCGAAATACTGCAGTTAGCAATGTAATTTGGGAAATTTTATCTGCCCATGGGCCTGTTCCATTATGGTGCTTAATTGAGATGCCGCTATATATGATTTTTCCAACATACATTTGCCACTTCCCCTGCTATATATGCTTTGTTTTAAAAGATAGCCTTTGGCCCTAACTATTTCTGATCCATTATTTTACTTATTAGCAGAGAATGTAGGTGCAACATTTGAAAATGCCCATATTTAAGTCTCAAATTTATTTGTATATTTTGATGCAAGCAATCTCTTCCTTCCAGAAATCTTATATGGCAGGCTAATAAACAATATATTGTCAGAAGATTGTAAAAAAGTATTTGCCAGTTCATATGACATCTAACAAAAGATTTACCTGCACAGCGTGAGCTAAATCAGTCATTAAACATTGCTTCAGCTTCTCATCAGAGCTAGTTCCATGTAAGACAAAGTCTGGGACATACTGAGAACAGTATCCACCAAACAAGGATTTTCCAAAGTTACTGATACTTGGCTTGCTGCTCATTTTGATCCTATAAAGCAACCAGGGGAAGTAGTTGTATTTTAAAAATAGATATTTTGTACATATAGACATGCATGTGCACAGCATCAGACATATACATAAAGCTATCCTTATGCAGAAACAGCCTTGCTCAACATTTAAATTGCTTGTTTTGCAGCACCCATAATTTTGAATTCAGATTGTCTTCTTTGGGTATTTTTATACAATTCTTCCCCTCCTCTGAAAGTTATGCCCGAGTGGTGATTACTCATCCGCGAGTTCTATTAACATGCGCAGATTTTTCAATCATATAGGACGTCACAGTCCAATTGTATCCACTCCTCATCCAATGTCCACATATGCACTTTCAAGCAGGAACAACTAAGAACAAAAGAAGAACAGTACAGCACAGGAACAGGCCATTCGGCCCTCCAAGCCTGCACCGATCTTGATGCCTGCCTAAACTAAAACCTTCGGCACTTCCAGGTTCCGTATCCCTCTATTCCCATCCTATTCATGTATTTGTCAAGATGCCTCTTAAACGTCTCTATGGTACCTGCTTCCACCACCTCCCCTGGCAACAAGTTCCAGGCACTCACCACCCTCTGTGTAAAGAACTTGCCTCGAACATCCCCTCTAAACTTTGCCCCTCTCACCTTAAACCTATGTCCCCGAGTAACTGACTTTTCCACCCTGGGAAAAAGCTTCTGACTATCCACTCTGTCCATGCCGCTCAACTTTGTAAACCTCTATCATGTCGCCCCTCCACCTCCGTCGTTCCAGTGAAAACAATCCGAGTTTATCCAACCTCTCCTCATAGCGAATGCCCTCCAGACCAGGCAACATCCTGGTAAACCTCTTCTGTACCCTCTCCAAAGCCTCCACATCCTTCTGGTAGTGTGGCAACCAGAATTGCACGCAATATTTTAAGCGTGGCCTAATTGATCAGCAATGGCAGATTTTCCTTTCCTTAGGTACCAATGGACTAATTATTGCACCTGAATTGTTGCTGCAGCAGAGATCAGCTATCTAAGAGACTGGGAGTCAAATCTGGGCCCTTCTCATTTGCAGGGTTTAGTAGCATACAAGGCAATACCTTGAATCACAAGATGCTTTGATGATTTGTTTCATCAATAACAAGTTTAAGTTACAATCAAAGTAAGAGAGGATATAACGAGGGATACAAGAAGGGATAAGCAGACAGAGGAGATCCAATGAGTAGAGTTAAGAAAAGGATTTAAAACTGTAATGGAAGTTGTGTATAGGTCCCTGGTAGCAGCTATGATGTGGTAGAGGTCATGAGTTTGGAAGGTGCTGTCAAAGGAGCCTTGGTGAGTTGCTACAGTGTATCTTGTAGATGGTACACACTGCTGCCACTGTGCATCAGCGGTGGAGACAGAGAATGTTAATGGTGGTGAATGGAATGCCAATCAAGTGGGCTGCTTTGTCCTGGGTGATGTCAAACTTCTTGAATGCTGTTGGAGCTGCACTCATCCAGGCAGGTGGAGAGTATTCCATCACACTCCTGACTTGTACCTTGTAGATGGTGCACAGGCTTTGGGGAGTCAGGTGGTGCTCCTGTAGCGACAATACTTATATAGCTGGTCCAGTTCAGTTTCTGGTCAATGGTAACCTCCAGGATGTTGATAATGGGGCATTCACTGATGGTAATGCCATTGAATGTCAAGGGAAGATGGTTGGATTCTCTCTTGATGGATATGGTCATTGCCTGGCACAAACATAACTTGCTGCTAATCAGCCCAAGCTTGGATGTTATCCAGGTCTTGCTGCATCTGAACACAGACTGCTTCAGTATCTGGGGAGTCGCAAATGATACTGAACACTGCAATCATCAGCAAACATCCTCACTTCTGACCTTATGATGGAGGGAAGATCATTGATGAAGCAGCTGAAGATGGTTGGGCCTAGGACACTACCCTGAGGAACATCCGCAGTGATGTCCTGGGACTGAATGATTGACCTCCAACAACCACAGCCATCTTCCTATGTGCTAGGTATGACTCCAACCAGGGGAGAGTTTTCTCCCATTCCCATTGACTCCAGTTTTGCTAGGGTTCCTTGATGCCACGCTTGGTCAAATGCTGCCTTGATGTCAAGGGCAATCACTCTCACCTCCCCTCTGGAGTTCAACACTTTTGTCTATGTTTGGACTAAGGCTGTAATGAGATCAGGAGCTGAGTGGCTCTGATGGAACCCAAACTGAACATCAGTGAGCAGGTTATTGCTGAGCAAGTGCTGTGTGATAGTACTGTCGATGACACCTTCCATCCCTTTGCTGACCATCAAGAGTAGACTGATGGGGCTGTAATTGGCCAGGTTGGGAGGTGGGGGTGATGTCTATTTTGACTTCCAGAGACATTTGATAAAGTCCCTCATACAAGAATTAACCAAAAGTTGAAGCTCACGGATTGGCAACACATTACTGTCAGAGTTAGGAAATTGACTGAGCAGCAGCAGACTGTATGGGCAGTGGACAATGGGCAGATACTCAAATTGGCAGGATGTGACTCGTGGTGTCCCACAGGGATACATTGGAGCCTTTCAAGATATTAAGAGGAACAGATAGGGTAGATAGAGAGAAACTATTTTCACTGGAAGGGGAGTCTAGGACTAGTGAACATAGCCTAAAAATTACAGCCAAGCCTTTCAAGAACCAAGTTAGGAAACACTTCTAAATGCTAAAGGTAGCAGAAGTTTGTAACTCTCCTCAATCAACTGATGCTAGGTCAATTGCTAAGTTTAAATAGGAGTCAACAGATTTCTGTTAACTATAAGTATTAGAGATATGGGTAAAAGTGGGTATATGGAGTTGGGTAATAAATCAGCAATGACTTCACTGAATGACGAACAGATTCAAGTGACTAAATAGTCAACTCCTATTTCCATATTCCCAACGTCTCCAAATTCTCTCCATTTCTCTCCTGAAATTACAGCTATGACTCCTTGGGCATTGGCAGTTCTTTGCTGCTCACTCAAGTGTGCATTCCTTAACTGTCAGCCAGGACAGTATGGATCAAGTTATTTAGTTTGGGGAAGGGGTGGCTAAAAGTGGCCACAATCACAAGCAAGCCTGATCTAGTCAGATTAGTTAACTCACTACGGACTAACAATCTTCCTGGACTGTATGGATCTACTGCACAAATAATACATCTATTCATAACTATTACAGACCTAAAATACGGCCTGTTAAGGGGAAATTTTTTTCCTGCCAAATTTTTGTAACCATGCTTTTATACAGATATTCTTGCCTTGGTGTTGGAAGTTCAAACTCCTCCATGCCATCTTGTCTCTCATTAAAACACACAGGTCCTTGTGTAAGTGAATTGTGGGTCACATCCTCATCATCACTATCTCCTAGAGCACTGTCAGAACTTTCATTCCTGGGAATGTCACCATCTATCCTTGGGGCAACTTTCTTCCCAGAATCCTCATCTTCCCCACAGGAAATGTCAGCAGAGGCTCTGCCCCCATACTCCTGATTGCCCAATTCTGATTCATGAGGAGTTATTTCCATACCATCACAGCACAAAGTCATTGTTTCAGTGTTCTCTGTGCTGCGTTCTCCACTTGAGAATCCGGAGGATTTGACAGTTTCCTTTGCAATGGTGATGCTAGCAACCTCGTTGGTTAGCTCATCTACTGTGCTTGCTTCAATGCCATTGTCCTCAGTGAAATAATCAAAGATACCTGCACTTCCTTCACAGGAAGGAATTCTCACATAACAATGGTTCTGCTTTGCCTGCACGCTTTCTACAATCTCAGTCATCTCTGGTTGGTCCTCAGCAGGTTGATCTACTCCATCTGTTTCTGATAAGCCAATGCCTTTCTGCATTTGATTATTGTTGTTATTGTTTTCTCCATCTTGGTGGTCCCTGAAGCCCTCTAGTTTTCCTTCCATTTCCTTCCTTCTAGTTTCAATATCTGAATCAGGTGATAGTGAACACCCAATATGAAACAGCACTCTGTCCTGCAAGTGTGGGCTCCTTTGAGGAAGCCGATCTGGCCACTTCAAGCCAGACAGGGCAGTGGATGCTGGAGAGGTTTTCACTGGAGGACTGCTTGCCAACTTTGCTGCAGTAGGTGATGTAGAATGAGAAGATCCTTCAATTAATCCGACTGCCTCATGCCCAAGCATTTGTATCCCTGTGTTAGACAATGCAACCCCTTTCACAGTCACCACTGCCTCTTTTTTGTTTTCCTGAACCAACACACTCACTTCTCTGCAGCAAGAGTTAATACCATCAAACTTGGTTCCATTCACAACTGAGGGAGATTCACTGCACTGCCCACAAGTCCACCTGTCACAGGTATCAGATTCAGTCTTTCCAATGCTGACGGTCTTGGGTTTGAAATCTACTTGTGTCAGTTTATCTATAATTGTGATGTTTCCTTTCCCAGCATTTGTTGGAGATCGAACTGGAATCACGAGAGCAGGGTCACCCTTATGAACAGTGACCACTACATATTCAGATTCTTCCACTTCTCCCTTCTCCAATGCAGTGGAGATCTTGGTTCCTGCTTTGATGTTCTCACCTTCCTGTACTTTCCCCTTGCACATTAGCTGGTTTTCTTGAAGATCTGAGCACCTTATAAAGTAACTAAGGACATAAAGTAGACGTTGAACTAGTTCTTTACGCTTCCCGACCACGACAGTCCTGGTGAGCCTCACGGGAGAGCCAATTGCTCCATACAGATCACCTTGAAAGAAAAGCACAGAATTACTAACAGCTACAAATACTAGAACAGAAAATATTCAGATACATTGAAAATATCACACAGCCTTTTGGAAAATAAACCTGCCTTATGTTCTTAAATACCAGGCACTATTCAAAGATGCACGGAGCTCTCCTGGTGTACTAGCCAATGGTTACCTCTCAACAGAACAGAGTAATGGTTCATTTATCTCATTGCTGTTTGTGGGACCTTTCTGTGCATTAATTGGCTGCTGCGTTGTTTATGCAACAGGTGATTACACTTTAAGATAATTCATTATCTGTGAAGTATTTTGGGACGTTGCAAGGATGTGAAAGGCACTATATAAGTGCAAGTTCTTTCTTCAAGGCCACCTGGAAGCATGGAACAAGATGGATTTTTGGCACATCAAATCAGCTTCTTCAATTAGACCACACAATTTGTAACTCCTTATTCCTCAAGTGAGGCAGGTAAACCTAAAGTTATACTTAGGGATACAGTAGCCACCCAAACTCTTTTGCCAGGAAAAGGCATGATTTTTCCACCAGAGAGCGCATTGAATGCAAAGGTTTTAGTGAATGGCATCGGCAGGGAGTACATATCCGTACTTTTGTATCGGGTGACCTAATGCCTGGAACGGTAACTGTACGGGTTTTCCTATAGACGGAGTTGACCTACTCCTGGGAAATGATTTGGCCGAAGCGATGGTAGTAGCTTCTCCAGTAGTCTCGGAAAGATCAAAGGGACAGAACAGTTGCAGGAAAAGTTGACAGGAATTTTTCCTTCATGTGTAATGGCCCGAGCAATGGCTAAACAAGTTTCATTGTTGGAGGTGAAGTTGCCACAACAGAGAGATGGCTGAATATCTGAGACTTTCTTTGGGGAACTTTCTTTGGGGATTTGGATAATCCAAAGGAAATGTTCAGTAAGTCTTCTCTGATCAAGGCTCAGCAAGCTGATCCAGAGTTAAATAAAGTGGCACAATCAGTTCTAACTGAAGCTGAGGCAAAGGGAGTTCTGGAAGGCTACTATACTAAAAATGGGATTCTGATGAGAAAGTGGAGACCTGCGGACGAAGAATGGATGGTTGTTCACCAAATATTGGTACCATCCAAGGTGGTATTAAGGATAGCGCATGAAATTCCTATATTGATACATGTGGGGATTTGGAAGACCCAATCATGCTTAGGTCAACATTTTTACTGGCCAGGTCTTTCCAAGGATGTGGTGCAGTTTTGTAAAACGTGCCATACATGCCAGATTGTGGGAAAACCGCAACCTACCATAAAACTGGCACCTCGAATTCCCATACCGGTTTTTGGCACACAACTAAGTAGGGTGTTCATAGATTGCATAGGACCTTTACCAAAAACAAAAACAGGACACCAGTATCTTCTCACTATCATGGATATGGCTACTCAGTTCCCAGAAGCCATTCCCTTGAGAACAATTTCTTCGTGATAGAGAAGTTAACCCAGTTCTTGACTACATATGACCCATTGAGATTCAGTCAGATCAAGGTTCCAATTTTGGGTCTAAATTTTTTTTAAAGGAAGTTATGGGTAATTTGGGTATAACACAGTTGAACTATTCAAAATACTACCCACAGACACAAGGGGCTTTAGAAAGGTACTATCAGACCCTCAAAATGAAGATCAGGACATACTGTCACAAATATCCCCACGATTGGGACAAAGGACTAGAATTTCTTTTGTTTGCCACTAAGCGATTCACCTAATGAGTCGACCGGATTTAGTCTTTTTGAATTAGTTTATGGACATGAGATTACAGTCCTCTAAAACTAATCAAAGAAAAGTTTTTAGAACAGAGAGACGAATGCTCTGTGTTAGATTATGTATCCGTGCTCTGAGAACAGCTCACAAGAGCCTGCAAAGTGGCTCAGGAACACATGAAAACTTCCCAAACAAACATGACGAAATGGGCAGACAAGCCTGCTACATCCAGGGAGAAGACTCGGAAGGCGGAGTTCCGGACCATTAAGTATATAAAAAAAAAAACTTACCTCGGGGATTCGCGGCCTTCATCCAGAGAGAAGACTCGGAGGGTGGAGTTACGGACTGGTAAGCATAAAAAAAAAAAAAAAAAACTTACCTCTGGTAAAAAAAAACTGAAAATGTGACGTCACAGGAAAGCTGTGACCTGATTGCACTGAATTTCAAAGTAAAACATTGCTAAAAATTGATTAAAACCCTACTTAACTAATTAATAAGTAGAGTAACTAAACCAGAGGGAGGAGATTACTGTATTTAGTTAGCATTTAATATTTATAATAGAAATCTAGCACGAGGGACCATATAGTTAATTGTAACATAATTTAGTAAGGATTTAATAAGTATTTATTTATTTTAAATTAATTTATTAATTAGTGCTAGAAATGTCAGTTAGAGGGGTAAAGTGCTTCACCTGTGAGATGTGGGTGGTCCGTGACGCTTCCAGCGTTCCGGACGACTACATCTGCAGGAAGTGTATCCAGTTGCAGCTCCTCACAGACCGCATGGATCGGTTGGAGCAGCAACTGGATGCACTTAGGAGCATGCAGGTGGCAGAAAGTGTCATAGACAGGAGTTTTAGAGAAGTGGTTACACCCAAAGTGCAGGCAGATAGATGGGTGACCGCTAGAAGGGGCAGGCAGTCAGTGCAGGAATCCCCTGTGGCTATCCCCCTCTCTAACAAGTATACAGTTTTGGATACTGTTGGGGGGGATGGCCTATCAGGGGAAAACAGCAGCAGCAGCCAGAGCAGTGGCACCACGGCTGGCACTGTTGTTCAGCAGGGAGGGACAAAGCGAAGAGCAACAGTTATCGGTGACTCTATAGTTAGGGGCACAAATAGGCGCTTCTGTGGACGTGAAAGAGACTCCAGGATGGTATGTTGCCTCCCTGGTGCTAGGGTCAAGGATGTCTCTGTAGAGGGAAAAATTGTGGCCGCAAATACCTAAGGCATTGTGGGACAAGTTAGTTAGCTTGCAGCCTTGACCATGGTACTGCTTAGCACAGGCAATTAGGCTGACCAAGGAGGGCCCCCCATATCAGTGCATAAGACAGCTGCTCTGTCTAATTGCGGACTACACAAAGCAACTAGGAATGCAGGCCTGATAGAGGTAGAAGGATTCACTGTGAAGACTCAAGGATAGTTGATAAGGGGGGTTTGGTAAACTAGCGGAGATGGTCAGGGGCGTATCATGAGCTATCCCCACAACCACATGATGCATAATTAATAATTTTATTGGTAATGAATGTAATATATGTAATCAATAACCGTTATGATTGGATTATGTCCAGCCGGGATGGGCTGAGTAACTGTATATCTGTTGTGGATTTTCCTTTGTTCAGTGGAGAGGCATCTGGACAGACCAGTGACCTGCTCCCCACTGGTGTAATTCAATAAATTGTTTGACATTGGAGCAGACCTGAGTGTCGAGTGATTCTTCTAGATTCATTCCCACTAACAATTGGCGTAGTCGGCAGGATCAGGTGCAAGTCAGCTCTTCCGTAACCCCGATCCTGAGCCTGAATTAAGAGGACCTAGTCCCAGGATCAAGTGGGCGAAGGGAACAAAAGGGGGAGTTGGCTGGAGCCTGATCCCAAACTTGAGAACAGGATTCGGCGGTCGTTTGATGCCATCAGGAATACCGGGTGAGTATCTTTAAAGCTTATCCCGGGGCCGGGTGGCGTTTCGTGACCGACGAATGCCAAGTTTTTGAACAGGATCTGACCAATGGTCAAACGGTGGTAGGTAGTTCGTTAAGATACGAAGGGCACTGTCGACAAGGGTTTGGAATATATGTATGCGTATAAATATCATAAGCTTGTTGTGCGAAATACTGACAGACTGGTGACCCGACAGTTAGCCAGGAGATGGTCTATTACAAGTTATGCTAGGTTGAAAGCGGACCTCAGAGTAGATTTCGAACGGTTCTAATCCTACCCAAGCCTGGCCAGTGAAAAGATAGAGCTTGAGCGGGGACCAGACGGTTCCCTTACGTGTTATTTGGCAGTTCAGAACAAGAAACTTAACGATATGATGATTAAATCTAATTGGAATCCCCACGACCCTGCCGCAAAACAAAGGGAGTGGTGACAAAAAGAAGAAAATCATTCACTATGTTTATGGCAGAGCGACATAAAAGACTATGTTTTAGAGTAAAAACAAGTTACTGTCTTTGATTCGACTGTGAGAATGTTGGAAGCGTCCACGAATGAATTGAATGTCTGGGATGTACAGCTTGTGTTCTGTAGAACTGACTGTCGTTAACTCTTTGTTGTCTGGCTTTAATGTTGAAAGCATGAGTCTATTAAGTAGTTTGGAATTGAATGAGTGTGAAAAGTGATTGTTGAGTGTGTTCATTTCGATTTAAGATTGTGCATCCAGGAATGGGATATAAAATTGAATTATATTTTAAGTTAAAATTTTATTTTGATTTTAAAAGTTGGTTTTGCAATGGTGAAAAGGCAATGAACAATTTTTTAAGAGATAAGCTTCAGCCTTGAAGGTCTGAAGATGTTTGGCAGAAATCCAATTTGAAGTTTACAACTCCTGCTTTAATTGGAGTTCCAGTTTAAAATCTGTTCTAGTTTTTTTGGAGTTTAAATTAAAGACATGTTTTACTGACTGTTTTAAGTAGCAAATGTCAGGAATTGGATATTGGTTTAAGAGAGAGATGGATAAATAAAGGAGATATAGGAAAGATTCTGTCTGTTTAAAAAGCTGGTGTTAAATCTTTTGTTATAAGAATGTTAAATAACTTTTTCTTTAGTTTTTGGTTTTATTAGTCATTTGAAAAGGCGCCTGAAGAACAAGAAAAATGACGTAATTTACCTATCTTTTAAAAAAGCACGTGCTATTCTGTTCTGTGTGTAGTTAATAAGTCTGAATTAAATTAATACTGTTAAGGTTAACTAACCTGTTAAGTTGAGGAAAACTTTTAAATGTTTATTGACGTGAACCGGAATTTGTAATCATCTGGGTCGTATAAAATCCTTGGACTAGAAATCTCTTACAAAAGATGCTAAAAGTTTGGAAACAATTGGGGTTTAATCTAAAATGCTGTCTTTCCTGATGGAGATGGTTTCCTTTGAAGTTGATAATGTTACTAAAGATTTTGTTGTTTGAAAATCCTAAGGATACCAAAAAAAAACATTTAAAATGGAGTTTAGTTCTTTTCGATAAGGAAAAAAAAAGGGTTACGTAAAGCGACGCAGCTGATAAAGATAGCTGCAGCAAGGTTAATTTATCAAAGAGACAAAGTGCTTGAGAAGGAGAAATAGTTGCAAGCACTTGTCTTTAATAAAAAAAATGCAATATCACCAAGTCTGGGCATAAGAAATTGGAATCAATAAACAAAATTAAATTGATATGAGTGGTTATTTAAAGCATTCAAATAATTAAATTAATCAAATAATTAAAGCATTCATACTGTTATTTGAATTTGGAATAGTCTGAGATGTCGAAAATCCAGGTTCAATTTGGCAAGTTATTGAAGGAATTAAAATGTCATCTAAGGTAAAAAAAAAACAAAACAATATATAGTAATGCCTGGAATCAAATGGAAATGTTTGATTTCTGTTTTAAGGAAATATGAATATTGATTGTAAAGGTTCTCCAGGGCTCAAAATGAAATAGAATTATAATTAATAGGAATTGGCAATCAGATCTGGCTGATGCAAGAGCTAATAAAGGAATTCTGGGGATAAACAAATGGTGAAATTAGAATTCAAACAGCTAAATTAATATAGTATGAAATTTCCAAGAAGTCTAGAATTTTCCAGTGAAAGTCAGGAAAGTGTAGATAAGACTGGCAATTGATAGTTTTCTCTTGGAGATCTGAGTTTTTAAAGAGGGCTACATTTGAAAGTCTGGCCATTTTTGATCTTTTGATAAGATCACCTGACAAACGGGTCTCAAACACGTTTACTGACTTGAGAAACAGCATGGCATGAAATGTTTAATGCAGCCAGTGCAGTGAGACAACTCATAGAAAAAATGACTTTATAATAATCAGTATATATTAAACACCTTAATAATGACAGGAAGGGCAATGAGGTTGCCAGGGGATGTCGTAGCAGGTAGTGAGGAATTAGGATCCGCAAGAGAAAGGGTTCAAAGATTTTTGAAGGAGTTGTGCAGACAACTGCACAAGGTGAGGCAGGAGGTTCTATAGAAACATGGAAGAGGAACAGATGCCTGTTGTGGGAGAGAAAGTAATTAGATTAGATTAGAGATACAGCACTGAAACAGGCCCTTCGGCCCACCGAGTGTGCCGAACATCAACCACCCATTTATACTAATCCTACACTAATCCCATATTCCTACCAAACATCCCCACCTGTCCCTATATTTCCCTACCACCTACCTATACTAGTGACAATTTATAATGGCCAATTTACCTATCAACCTGCAAGTCTTTTGGCTTGTGGGAGGAAACCGGAGCACCCGGAGAAAACCCACGCAGACACAGGGAGAACTTGCAAACTCCACACAGGCAGTACCCGGAATCGAACCCGGGTCCCTGGAGCTGTGAGGCTGCGGTGCTAACCACTGCGCCGCCCTGGTAAAGGGAAGGGCCGATGGAAACATTGGTCCCAACTGAAGGTATATAAAGACAACAGCAAATGATAGACTCCGAAATAAACACCACCTGGTACGCAAAGAGATACCAGGAATGGAAGAATACACTTGAGAATGGACTACTCGGGGGGCTGGGAATAATGGTAGTATTGATAGGCATTTGGAATATTATTAGATGGGCTTCTAACTGGGCAAGGATTGTGGGGAATGAAGCCCGAGCACGACGGGACCATATAGATAATTTCGAAAGAGTAGAGATGATAAGAATATAAATTAACTCCTGGATTCCCCAGGACATGTTCGGTCCCCACAGGTAGACATGTATCCCTCATCAGGGGATAAACAAAGAACAAAGAAAATTACAGCACAGGAACAGGCCCTTCGGCCCTCCAAGCCTACGCCGATCCAAATCCTCTATCTAAACCTGTCGCCTATTTTCTAAGGGTCTGTATCTCAAAGAACAACTCACAAGAACAAGATACTCACAACATGGACAAGTACTAACATCTGGTGGCCACCAGGGCAGTGTGTTTAAATTACAGATATAACCACTAGTGGAGAATGGGAAGGATCTGGACTGCAGTGGCTGTGGGGCCTGATGCTAATATCCGGAGAGGAAGAACAAAGACCCGGTAAAGGATGCACAATGGATTAATGAAAGGAGTATTTACATGGACTATATGAACTATGGGGCATTGCACAACATGTTGGATGGGAAGTGTATAACGGCAAGTAAACCTATTTGAATGCATGGCTTACGGTGAATCCGGGCAAAGATGCAGTATGTGTACGGTGCTCCACAGATGACCGTGCTAACTGTGTGACCAGACAGAAAGGGGAAGGGGTAACTGAGAGCTGTGTCTTTTGAATTGTTTGTGCCCCTCCCATTGGGCAACAGATGATAAGGAAAGTTGAAAGGAACATGGATGTGTGTGGGTACATCGAGCCCAGGGGAAGCGTGGTATGATAATGTAAAACATGAAATTGTGCCTGTGTTGATCAATTTTTCAGGTATCCGGACGCCAGAGTATTGTTCAGAACAGGCTAAGAATATGTATAGTATGTTAGCCACTGTAATAGTGCGACAAGCTGCTGACGCCACAGGGGCCACAAGGATAAGGGGGCGTAACCCATTTCATAGATACTAGAGAAAAAAACATTAAATGATGAAGTAACAGGGATCAATACTGGGACTTCTTTAATCAATTCTTTACATACACAAGCGGTAAACGAGAATGTGGAACAACTCTGGAGGGTTATAAGGGAGCTCATAATTCAAGCTGAGGGGACCCAATCAAACAGGTCTGGGGCAGAGAACAATGGAAATACAATTAGATGGAATAGCAGTGCTGGAGGCCCATGCCAAGACTAATAATCACTTTGGATGCCGTACCCGGCAAGGACAATTGTGCCACACTTATGGGCTGTGGATGGTGGAACAAACGATCAGCTCCAAAGGGGGGAGGTACCAGATTGGATCGACAGGGCGATACCTCCCTCCGATATTATCTGACAGAGATTTTGCAAGGTCGGATTACCAGGGAAATGGAAAGTACTGCGTTTCCACCATCGAAACATCATACTGCTATGGAAGTTGACGCTGTCCCATACCATACCCAGACTTCTGTTTTACCCCTCAACAACCAGTCACTATCGCACTAGCCTGGATAGTTTATATCCAACAGCGGGGGCTGGAAACCATTAATGCAACTGATCAGCTCCACGATCACCTCCAGCATTAGAAAGAGTCAGAGCAAGCCCCAATCTCACACATAGATGAGAAATTGAGTGGATTACGGGACAAAGCAGGTCACTCAGTGAAGCTTTACCATCAGTTAAAAAGAAAGTTAAAAGGTTCTCAAGGAAAATAATGAACAGGAACTTCAAAGTACAAGCTGGCGGGGAAGAGTTTGGTATTGGGGAATGAACGTCAATATTCACCCTTGGATCAGGATAATATCACACGTGTTGGTGGGAGTGCAATTGGTACTGGCTCCCACCGGGAGAATATTGGCTTGCAGATCATGCGGACAATCTACTAAGCGAAAGAAAGCAAAGGCTTTGGTAAAGGAACAACACAGGAGGTTAACCTCAAAGGGACACGATAATTTGGGTCATATCGATTTGATTTAAGTGACTGGGATTCCTGAAATCACGTGACTGGCCAGCACGTAGAGGCTGGGAATACCGGACAGGGTTATAACGGGGATAATAAAGTAGTTATGTCGGTTAACAGGACTAGGGGTAGTCCTTTACCGAAAGGGGGGATTGTAGAGGGAAAAATTGTGGCCGATGCAGCTAAATAAATACACACATATATACAAGATGAAAGTGTAGCCACATATGGTTACAAAATGGGTTATTTACCCAAGGCATTATGGGACAAGTTAGTTAGCTTGCAGCCTTGACCATGGTACTGCTTAGCACAGGCAATTAGGCTGACCAAGGAGGGCCCCCCATATCAGTGCATAAGACAGCTGCTCTGTCTAATTGCGGACTACACAAAGCAACTAGGAATGCAGGCCTGATAGAGGTAGAAGGATTCATTGTGAAGACTCAGGGATAGTTGATAAGGGGGGTTTGGTAAACTAGCGGAGATGGTCAGGGGCGTACCATGAGCTATCCCCACAACCACATGATGCATAATTAATAATTTTATTGGTAATGAATGTAATATATGTAATCAATAACCGTTATGATTGGATTATGTCCAGCCGGGATGGGCTGAGTAACTGTATATCTGTTGTGGATTTTCCTTTGTTCAGTGGAGGGGCATCTGGACAGACCAGTGACCTGCTCCCCGCTGGCGTAACTCAATAAACTGTTTGACATTGGAGCAGACCCGAGTGTCGAGTGACTCTTCTAGATTCCTTCCCGCTAACAGTCTCTGAACGGACAGGGGGGCATTCTGAAAGGGGAGGGTGAACAGCCAGAGATTGTGGTACATATCGGTACCAACGAAATAGGAAGGAAGAGTGACGAGGTCCTGCAGGGGGAGTTTAGGGAGTTAGGTAGAAAGTTAAAAGACAGGACCTCTAGGGTTGTAATCTTGGGATTACTCCCTGTGCCACGTGCCAGTGAGGCTAGAAATAGGAAGATAGTGCAGTTAAACACGTGGCTGAACAGCTGGTGTAGAAGGGAGGGTTTCAGATATCTGGATCATTGGGATCTCTTCAGGGACAGGTGGGACCTGTACAAGAAGGACGGGTTGCATCTAAACTGGAGGGGTACAAATATCCTGGCTGCGAGGTTTGCTAGCGTCACTCGGGAGGGTTTAAACTAGTGTGGCAGGGGGGTGGGAACCAGAGTAGTAGGACAGCAGGTGAAATAAATGAGGGGGAACTAGTAAATAAGGCCAGTAAGACTAAGAGGAAAAGCAGGCAGGGAGATGTTGCAGAGCACAGCAGGACTGGTGGTCTGAAGTGCATTTGTTTCAATGCGAGAAGTATAACAGGTAAGGCAGATGAACTTAGAGCTTGGATTAGTACTTGGAACTATGATGTTGTTGCTATTACAGAGACTTGGTTGAGGGAAGGACAGGACTGGCAGCTAAAGGTTCCGGGATTTAGAAGCTTCAGGCGGGATAGAGGGGGATGTAAAAGGGGTGGGGGATTTGCATTACTGGTTAAGGAGAATATCACAGCTGTACTGCGGGAGGACACCTCGGAGGGGTCATGCAGCGAGACAATGGGTGGAGCTTAGGAATAGGAAGGGTGCAGTCACGATGTTGGGGGTTTACTACAGGCCTTCCAACAGCCAGCGGGAGGTAGAGGAGCAAATATGTAGACAGATTTTGGAAAGATGCAAAGATAACAGGGTTGTAGTGGTGAGTGATTTTAACTTCCCCTATATTGACTGGGACTCACTTAGTGCTAGGGGCTTGAATGGGGCAGAATTTGTAAGGAGCATCCAGGAGGGCTTCTTGAAACAATATGTAGATAGTCCAACTAGGGACGGGGCCGCATTGGACCTGGTATTGGGGAATGAGCCTGGCCAGGTGGTCGAAGTTTCAGTAGGGGTGCATTTCGGGAACAGCGACCATAATTTTTAAGGTACTTGTGGATAAGGATAAGAGTAGTCCTCGGGTGAAGGTGCTAAATTGGGGGAAGGCTAATTCGAACAACATTAGGCAGGAACTGAAGAATTTAGATTGGGGGTGGCTGTTTGAGGGTAAATCAACATCTGACATGTGGGAGTCTTTCAAACGTCAGTTGATTAGAATCCAGGACCAGCATGTTCCTGTGAGGAAGGAGGATAAGTTTGGCAACCTTGGATAACGCAGGATATTGTGAGCCTAGTCAAAAAGAAAATGGAAGCATTCGTAAGGGCTGGAAACAGACCAAGCCCTCGAGGAATATAAAGACAGTAGGAAGGAACTTAAGCAAGGAGTCAGGGGGGCTAAAAGGTGTCATGAAAAGTCATTGGCAAACAGGATTAAGGAAAATCCCAAGGCTTTTTATACGTATATAAAGAGCAAGAGGGTAACCAGGGAAAGGGCTGGCCCACTCAAGGACAAAGGAGGGAATCTATATGTGGAGTCAGAGCAAATGTGCGAGGTACTAAATGTGTACTTTGCATCAGTATTCACCAAAGAGAAGGACTTGGTGGATGATGAGTCTCGGAAAGGGAGTGTAGATAATCTCGATCATGTCGTTATCAAAAAGGGTGGTGGTGTTGGGCATCTTGCAAAACATGAAGGTAGATAAGTCCCCAGGGGCAGATGGGATCTACCCCAGAATACTGAGGGAGGCAAGGGAAGAAATTGCTGAGGCCTTGACAGAAATCTTTGTATCCTCATTGGCTACAGGTGCGGTCCCAGAGGACTGGAGAATAGCCAATGTTGTTCCTTTGTTTAAGAAGGGTAGCAAGGATAATCCGGGAAATTATAGGCCGGTGAGCCTTACGTCAGTGGTAGGGAAATTATTAGAGAGGATTCTTCGGGACAGAATTTACTCCCATTTGGAAACAAACAAACTTATTAGCGAGAGGCAGCATGGTTTTGTGAAGGGGAGGTCATGTCTCACTAACTTGATTGAGTTTTTTTGAGGAAGTGACAAAGATGATTGCTGAAGGAAGGGCAGTGGATGTTGTCTATATGGACTTCAGTAAAGCCTTTGACAAGGTCCCTCATGGCAGACTGGTACAAAAGGTGAAGTCACACGGGATCACAGGTGAGCTGGCAAGATGGATACAGAACTGGCTCGGTCATAGAGGGTAGCAGTGGAAGGGTGCTTTTCTGAATGGAGGGCTGCGACTAGTGGTGTTCCACAGGGATCAGTGCTGGGACCTTTGCTGTTTGTGGTATATATAAATGATTTGGAGGAAAATGTAGCTTGTCTGATTAGTAAGTTTGCGGACGACACAAAGGTTGGTGGAGTTGCGGATAGTGATGAGGATTGTCAGAGGATACAGCAGGATATAGATCGGTTGAAGACTTGGGCGGAGAAATGGCAGATGGAGTTTAATCCAGACAAATGTGAGGTAATGCATTTTGGAAGGTCTAATGCAGGTGGGAGGTATACAGTAAATGGCAGAACCCTTAGGAGTATTGACAGGCAGAGAGATCTGGGCGTACAGGTCCACAGGTCACTGAAAGTGGCAACGCAGGTGGATAAGGTAGTCAAGAAGGCATATGGCATGCTTGCCTTCATCGGTCGGGGCATAGAGTATAAAAATTGGCAAGTCATGTTGCAGCTGTACAGAACCTTAGTTAGGCCACACTTCGAATACTGCGTGCAATTCTGGTCGCCACACTACCAGAAGGACGTGGAGGCTTTGGAGAGGGTACAGAAGAGGTTTACCAGGATGTTGCCTGGTCTGGAGGGCATTAGCTATGAGGAGAGGCTGGATAAACTCGCATTGTTTTCACTGGAACGATGGAGGTGGAGGGGCGACATGATAGAGGTTTACAAAGTTATGAGCGGCATGGACAGAGTGGATAGTCAGAAGCTTTTTCCCAGGGTGGAAGAGTCAGTTACTCGGGAACATAGGTTTAAGGTGCGAGGGGCAAAGTTTAGAGGGGATGTGCGAGGCAAGTTCTTTACACAGAGGGTGGTGAGTGCCTGGAACATGCTGCCCGGGGAGGTGGTGGAAGCAGGTACGATAGCGACGTTTAAGAGGCATCTTGACAAATACATGAATAGGATGGGAATAGAGGGATACGGTCCCCAGAAGTGCAGAAGGTTTTAGTTTAGACAGGCATCAAGATCAGCGCAGGCTTGGAGGGCCGAATGGCCTGTTCCTGTGCTGTACTGTTCTTTCTTTGTTCTTTGACCCGAACATTTCAACCAGGGGATGAGGTGTTAGTATTACTGCCTTTACAGGGTGAACCACTGAAAGCACAGTTCAGTGGCCCATATAAAAGGTGGTCTAGAGAATTGGTAAAGGAAATTATTTGATTGACACCCCAGATCGCCAGAAAAAGAATCAGCTGAGTCACATCAATACGTTGAAACATATCACCGAGAGGAGGAAAGTACAGATATGTCAAGTAGTAAGGACAGGGAAGGATGAAAGGGACAGTGAGGATGAGGCAGAAGGACAGTTAGACAATTCTCAAAATGAAACCCCCTATTATCTTGTTAGCTAACAGAATTGTTAGGGAGATTGGACACTGTGCTTTCATATTTAGATGCAGAATGATGAGAAGACCTAACAAGGCTACTCACAGCATTTAAGAGAGTCTATAGGGACAAGCCAGAATGTACCTCAGCCACACATGTTGTGGATGTAGGGGAATCCTTTCCTATAAAGCAGAATCTTTATCGCTTAAGAGAAACAGGCCCAGGTAAAAGGAGAAATGGTGCATGATAGTGCCTAAACTTGACAGTTTAACTAGATTCTGCATGGACTACAGAAAGGTGAATGCAGTAACAAGGGCAGACTCCTACCCAATTCCTCACTTGAAAGACTGTAGTGACAGAGTGGACAGTGGCACATTTCTTTTAAAAAGAGGGACTTGCTAAAGGGATACTGGCATGTTCCTTTCACACCCCGAGCTGAAGTAATATCGGCCTTTGTCGCACCAGACGGTCTTTTTCATTGCCAAGTAATGCCATTCGGGATAAAAAATGCCCCAGCAACTTTTCAGAGACTAATGAACCAAGTGGTAGCCAGTGATCCTAAATGTGTGGTTTACCTTGATTGATGTGCTGGTATAGAGTGACACTTGGAAGGACTACTTGAAACAACTAAAGCTTTGTTTAGAAAATTACAATCGCCTGATTTAGCGGAAGCGCTTGCCAAAAGTAAATTTGCAAAAGCAAAAGTAACCTACCTCAGGCACATAGTAAAGCGAGGACAAGTGTTGCCAAGAACAGCAAAAGCACAAGTATTGGTGGAGTTCCCTACCCGCAAGTGAGAAATCATGCGGTTTTTGGGGATGTGCGGCTTCTACCGCAAGTTTGTACCAAATAGAAAAACAGGAGCAGAAGTAGGCCATTCGGCCCTTTGGGCCTACTCTGCCTTTCAAAAAAGATAATGGCTGATCGTCTAATTCAGTAACCTGTTTCCACTTTCTCCCCATATCCCTTGATCGCTGCTCCACTGACAGATTTGCTACAAAAAAAAAGTAGCGTAATCAGAGGAGTGCCAAGCATCTTTTGAGAAGTTGAAAGCCATTTTGATTAATGAACCAGTGTTGGCTGCCCCAAATTTCACTAAGGTAGTAATTGATGCTAGTGACCTGGGGTTGCTGCAGTCCTGTTACAAGATGATGAATCGGGCATAGAATGGCCAGTGAGATACTTTTCCAAAAAGCTAAAACACCAAAAAGGTGTTTCAACAGTGGAGAAGAAACCCTAGGTTTATTACTGGCTCTTAGGCATTTTGAGGTCTAAAGTCCGCCACGACTAGAGACACACTGGTATATACTGATCATAACCCCCTAGCCTTTGTGGGAAAAAAAATCAAAAACCAGAATACCAGACTATTTCGCTGGAGTCTACAATTGCAACCTTATCACTTAATGATTACCCACATTGTAGGAAGAAATTATATGATTGTGGATGCTTTGTCTAGGATTTAAATTTGCTTTGAGTTATGCGAGTGCAAAGATGGTACAAAGCAGAACTGTATTAGCTATAGGTGACAGGTGAATGTGAAATGCGTTTTAAATTTTTCTTTCATCTTTTGTTTTTTTTTGTAATGAAACACTTTTAAAAATGGTGTTTCATTCCTCCAAGGATGGAGGTGCTATGACGGAGCTTCTATATTTTTTGTTAAGTTTTTGTTTTGAGGAATCATGTCTTTTAGAATTATGGGCATTGATTTATTTGGGAAACTGAAAAGGATTCCATCGACGCTGAGCTTTGTGTTTTGTTAAAGAAAAACAAAGGTAATCGGAAGGTGTTTTGGACTTGGTTCGAAAAAAAAAACCTTACTGGAAGTCACCTGGATTTCAGTTAAGTACCCAGTGGGGACTTTTTGACCTGCGAAAGATGTTGACAGAGAAGTGACAGGTCAAGATTTATAGGGGTCAGGAGGCTTGACTCGAGATATTGTTTTGCTTTCACTTTGGTCAATTGAGGTATGGTGGACAGCGTTTTGAAAGAGTTAAAAAGTTAACTTGCCAAGGAAAAACCCCAACTCAGCCTTTCCCATCTCTTTGAAAAGCCTCCCAGCTTTTCCATCTCTTGGAAAAGCCCTTAGAAGCGCGTATAAGCAATAGAGAAATGGATGCTGCATTCTTCCTGAAAGGCCTGCCAAACTGATTTTTGACATTGCCTGAAAAGAACTGTTCTAGGAAGATCCCAGTGATAGCTGTCTACATATATTTGGGACACCAAAAAAGAGACATCTGACATCTTCCCCTATCTTCTCTTTTTTCTTAAAGAAATAGCAAATTGGCCAAAATATTTTTGTTTTTTTTCTAACAGAGCTCTACAGAGAAAATCTTTTTTTCAGTTAACCCTTGTGTGCGCACGTGTGTGTGACTGAGTGAGTGAGGGGTAGAGCAGAGAGCGGCTAAGGTAAAAAGGGAACTTTCATACTTCAGTGTGTTTATGCTTTGCTTCTTTATTGATTAAGTCTTGTTTTATAGTAAACTGATAATTTTGTTGTTTATTAAAGAAACCTGGTTGGTGTATTTCATTCTGGGATAAAAAGTAGAGTATATGATTGACTGCATTGGTATCTGGGTAAATATTTTAATATATGTGGTGACCTTTGGAGAAGTGGAACTAGAGAAGACAGTGCACTGCTCCCCCCTTGGGCATAACAAGGGCAAGACTTCAACAGCATGCTCTGTGAATGGTCTGTTTTGCTGATAGTCAAAAACATAATTGTAAAGGCATCCAAATTTTCTGACTGGACAAAAACTTTGCACGCATACATAGCCTTCTGTCCATAAATCAGGTTTAGATTTTAAAAAATAAAGGTTTCAGGACAGCTATCATGCTTCACATTTCCCCCTGTCTCTTACTATTAAATAACCAAGTTTGTACCTCGCGGTTCAACAGTTTTAATTTCAAATTCTCCAACCTACTCCCTCCATTTTCTGTGCCCTGGTTTCAAAGTGGACTGGGCTATTCGTGAGCAACGCCACAGCAGAACAGCTAATAATTCTGTGCCAACAAAGTACTGTGTAGATTGGATTCCTTGTGCCTGATATGAGCCAAGTGTTTGTCATACCATTGCTCCTCAATAGGGGTGTATATCATGATGTGAAGAGTGATTTATTTGAACAGATTTTTGCCATAATTTATACGGCTGAGGTGTTAATGGGAAGCAGTCTAAATATAAGGCGATTATCCACAACATACTCTTTCTCCATTGCAGATCCCTTCCCCTTGAACACAACAGCTGATTATTTTATCATTTGGGAGTCATTTCTAGTTACTTTCTATTGGCAGAGATACATCCAATAAGACTAAGCTATTCAAATGTGAAACATATTTGCGAATGTTACTTACCGAGCTGTGCCCAGAGAGGATTGTATGGATGCGATTTTCCCAATAAATCCACATTCTGTGATGCATGTTTCTCATAAAAAGCCTTTATAGGTGGATGGTCATTTGGCATAACTGTGGGAACCCAGGCTAGGTGATATGTGAGCACAGCTGTTAACAAAGCTGAAAGGAATCTGAATTAGGGGGAAAAGAATAAAAATAAGTTTTGATAATGGTCTGATCACACCAGCAAACAAGGTTCTCTAACACTGGGATAGGTGACCACAGAACAATGATTCATAAAATGGCACCTGGGGTGAAGCGATTGCTACGTTAAGAGACTGAATAAACTGGAGTTATAGCCTCCGGAGATGAGAGTAAGGGAATATTTTTATTTTCGGGAATTTACAGGGTGGCAAAGGAGTGACTTTTTCCTCCAACATTCAACTGCAGAACAATGAGACCATATTGCAAGCGTTACGACTGAGGTTGGAGAAGTGCACTGTCATTCTCTAGTTCCACTTCCCCACAGGTCACAACATATATTTAAATGTTTACCCAGGCACCGATACAGCCAATTGTACACTACTTTTATTTCAGAATAAAATTCACCAACCAGGTTTCTTTAATAAACAAAATTAATTTATAATATAACAAGACTTATTCAGTAAAGATGCAAAGCATTAACACAGATTGAAATATGAAAGTTCCCTTAAATTAGCCACACACACGCGCGCACAGAGGTTAAAGAAAAAAATAAAGTTTTCTCTGCAGAGATCTCATTACAAAGGAGAAAAAATATTTTGGCCAAATATTGGTTAATTCTTGAAGGAAAAGGTGATGATATAGATTAATATCAGTTGTCCCTTCATTCCGGCATCCCAAATACTCGTAGACGGCCGTCACTGGCATCCTTCTGGAGCCTTCAGTGCCCTTCAAGCGACATCAAGGATTAATTTGGCAGGCTCTTCAGGAGAAATGTGGCATCAGGGGTTTCATCTATCAGACACTGGATTCTTAGGGTTTCTCAGAGGTGGAGAAAGGATGAACTGGTGTCTTCTCTCTTAGCAGGCTGACCTAACTGACTCAAAACAATCCAAAACAAGACTAACTCTTGACCACCATAAATCTTGACATGTCACTTCTCCGTAAACTCCGCTTAGTCACCAATTCTCTTGTTGTTTACTTAGCTGAAGACATGCGACTTTCAGTAACTGTTTCTACACCAAGTCCCAAAGTCCTTCCAGTTACCTTTTTCAAAAAAAAGTCCAGCATCTATGTAATCTCTTCAGTACTCCAAAGGAATCCATTTCCACCATTTTAAAACACGAGTCCTCACAAAATATTAAGGTTAGCATTCCAAACATAAAGGTTAGCATTCCATTAGCCGTTTAAAAAAAAAAGAAAAAAGGGGTGGCATAGTGGTTAGCACCGCCGCCTCACAGTTCCAGGGACCTGGGTTCAATTCTGGGTACTGCCTGTGCGGAGTTTGCAAGTTCTCCCTGTGACCGCGTGGGTTTTCGCCGGGTGCTCCAGTTTCCTCCCACTGCCAAAGACTTGCAGGTGATAGGTAAATTGGCCATTGTAAATTGCCCCTAGTGTGGGTAGGTGGTACGGAATATGGGATTACTGTAGGGTTAGTATAAATGGGTGGTTCTTGGTCGGCACAGACTAGGTGGGCCGAAGGGTCTATTTCAGTGCTGTATCTCTAAATAAATAAATTAATTTAAAAATGGAAGTACTTTCATAATTAGAAAAACTTATCTGCACGAAGACTTATGAAATTGCAGAAAGTACTACCCTAGAAAGTTACAGATACAAAGTTAATTGGCAGGTTTAAAAGGGAAGCACTTGCTAGAGAAATAAAGCTTTCAGGGATATACCGAAAAGGGTGGGAATTCGAACTGAAAAGACGAGCACTGCCATGACTAAAGTGTGGGGGGCTAGGTTTGAAAAGGTTAAATGGCCTGCTCCTGTTCAGACAGTTGTGTGCTCTAAATAACTCCTTTACAACAAAAATCCCAACTTAAAAACATTCACTCAAGACAGAACAGTTAAGTATTCTAGTTCATTCCAACAGCGTTGCAAGAAAACCTCCTGATTACCAGCTACCAGCCCTTGTTAACTAATGAATCAGTACTTCTCCAAGTTGACCACCACTTGAAGAAGGATTGAAGGTGGAAAGAGCAAAGAATGTCCTCTGGATAGGGGACTTCAATGTTGGGGTTGACAGCCCCACTACTGACCGAGTTGGCTGAGATCTGAATGACATAGCTGCCTTGTGGCAAGTGGTGAAAGAAACAATACAAGAGAAACATCTTGTTCTCAGATGCACCTGTTCACAACAGTAATGGTAATAAGTTATCACCGCACAGTCCTTTTGGAGATGGCCCCATCTTCACACTGAGGACACCTTCCATCATGTTGTGTGGTATTACCATCATGCTAAATGGGACAGATTCAGAACATATCTAGCAGCTGAAAACTGGGTATCCATGGCGTGCTGTGGGCCATCAGCAGCAGAGTTGTTTTCCACCACAATCGAATCTCATAGCCTAGCATACCCTTCACTCTACCATTACTTTCAAACCCTGGTTCAATGAAGTATGTAGGAGAGAGCATGCCAGAAGCAGCATCAGACATGTTTAAAAATGCAGTGCCAACCTGGTGAACCTACAGCAGAGGACTAAAACAGCAGAAGCAGCAAGCTATAGACAGAGCCAAGTGATCTCTCAACCAATGGATCACATCTGATCAAATCTCTGCAGTCCTGCTATATCCATTTGTGAATGGTGGCGCACAATTAAGCAACTAACAGGAGATGTTGGCTCCATGACCATTCAATGATGGCGGAACCAAGCATGTGAATGCAGAAGACAAGGCTGAAGTATTTGTAATCATTTTCAGCCAAAGTGCTAACTGAATGATCCATCTTGGCCTCCTCCTGAGGACCCTACCATCAGTTTTCAGAAAATTTGATTCACACCATGAGATCAAGGAACAGCCGAGTTCATGGATACTGCAATAGCTATGGGCCCCAACATCATCCTGGCTGTACTGAAGACCTGTGCTCCAGAACTAGTCAGGCCTCTAGCCAAGTTATTCCAGTACAGCTGCACTACTGGCATATGCCTGACAATGTGGAAAATTGCCCAGGATGTCCTGTCCAAAAAAAGTAGGACAAATTCAATCTGCCCAATTACTGCCTGCCTCATCAGTCTACTCTCAATCAAAGTGATCGAATGAGTCATCGATAGTGCCAACAAGCAGCACTCACTCCCCAATAACTTGCTCACTGATGCTCAGTTTGGGTTCTGCCAGGACCACTCGGCTCCAGGCCTCATTACAGCCTTGGTCCAACGTGGACGAAAGAGTTGAATTCCAGGTGAGGTGAGAGTGACTGCCCTTGGCATCAAGGCATCATATGACCGATTGTGGCATCAAGGTGCCCGAGTAAAATTGAAGTCAATGGGAATCAGGGAGAAAACACTGACTGGAGTCATACCTAGCACAAAGGAAATTGGTTCTGATTGTTGGAAGCCATATAAGCCCCAAGATCTAACTGCATGAGTTCCTCAGTACATTGTGATAGGCCCAACCATCTTTAGCTACTTTATCAATGACCTTCCCTCCACCCTTAAGTCAGAACTGGGGGATGTTCACTGATGACTGCAGAGTGTTCAGCGCCATTCTCAACTCCTCAGATATTGAAGCTGTCCATGTCTGCATGCAGAAAGACCTGAACAACATTCAGGCTTGGGCTAAGTGGCAAGCAACATTTGCACCACAAAAGAGGCAGACTATGACCATTTCCAACAAGAGTGCCTAAGCACCTTCCTATGGTATTAAATGGTATTACCATAGTCGAATACCCCACCATCAACATCCTGGGATATCACCATTGACCAGAAACTTAACTGGACTAGCCACAAATACTGTGGCTACAAGAGCAGCTCAGAGGTGGGATACTTTGTGGCGAGTGACTCACCTCTCAACTCCCCAAAACCTTTCGACCATCTATAAGGCCCAAGTCAGGAGCGTGATGGAATATTCTTCACTTGCCTGGATGAGTGCAGCTCCAGTAGCACTCAAGAAGCCTGACACCATCCCAGACAAAAACAATTTGCTTGATCGGCACCCTATCCAGACCACAGTGGCTGGAGTGTGCACCAACAGGATGCACTGCAGCAACTCGCCAAGGCTTCTTCAGCAGCATCTCACAAACCCACAACCTTCATCACCTAGAAGTACAAGGGTAGCAGGCACATGGAGCACCTCCTCCAAGTTCCCATCTAAACTACACACCATCCTGACTTGGAAATATATTGTTGTTCCTTCATCGTCACTGGGTCAAAATCTTGAAACTTCCTACCTAACCAAACGAGAATTACCTTCATCATACAGACTGCAGCAGTTTACCACCACCACCACAATTAGGAATGGGAAATAAATCTGGCCTTGCCAGTGCTGTCCACATCCCAAGAATGCATTTAAAAAATGCTGCTGCTCGAAAAAATCTAAATGCTTCAAATGTGCAGATGGCTGTTCAGTAACTGAGCCAAAGATGTGCTAACATTTTGAATACGACCAATGTTATAACCATATAGGAACAGAGGGCAGAAGTCACCAAAAATGAAGAACACCATAGTGAATTCATCTGGAAGTATTTATCATTGTACATCTGAACTTCTTGAGCACTTTGTGGATTCATTGGCATTACGAGTCTGAAATTTTGAAGTTTACTGAAACATTCTAGAAGGACCATATACATACTGATTCTTTGACATATGCTCTATTAGCGAGGTGAAATCTCTGACAAAGCGACAGCATAACCGATTCTTCTCCGATGGGTTAAACATCATGGTAAGCCACGCGGGCTCGGTGATCCTCGGGACTGTGTAAAGATTGCATATAGTGGTCCTGCAAAGCAAAAAAAAAACACATCGTTTAAAAACATTAGCCATCCCTAAAAGCATTTTCTGGTAACTGAATGGTTACATTTAGCCTGCGCTATCCTTTAGTTAACTGTCATATATTTGCTTTCCACAGTTTTATTTTTGTATTCCAAGTAATGATCCTTTTACAATTTCAAATTTTGTCAAGTTATATTCATTCTTATTTTACACGTGCATAAACTTGTAAATTATGGCCATATACCTTAACAACAAAAAACTGAAGCAGTCAACGTGCCCAGTGCATATTTTTAAATGAGAGTAGGGAGTGAGGCTTAAGCTAAGCAAGAGGCTGAAACAGGGAGCATTGCTCAGGCAGGGGTAGGTCATATTGAGATAGTGGATTTACATAGGGCATGAAAGCAGATCCAGTAGTGCTTGTAAGTCAGTAGAGCAAAAATGAGGGTAGGAAGCAGCCAGATTAGGTTCAAGCAAGGAGCGAATGATGATGTTGGGCTACTGCAGAGTGGGAAGGAGCAGGTAAATCCAGGACCTTGGACTATACAGTAGTGTTAAGGAGCTGGTTTATGTCACTGTACAACTGCATGTACTATGAGGGAGACTGGAACCACTCTGGCTCCTAGCCTAGGAAGAAAAGTTGTTGGAGTAATTGGGAGATGGAACAGGAACACTTCAGGTATTTTCTGAATTGTTAACCTTTTACTGTTTCTGTTTGATCAATTTTAGTTATATAGAGTCGGGAGGGTGCATAACCATTGATGGCTGTATCTTGCTGGAGTGATTTTGCACATTAACAAAATTAGAAAATAACCAGTTAGAGAAAGACAAGGAAGATTTGCTACAGAATGACAGATGATACCCAATGTATAAGCGAGACAAGAAATATAAATACATAGCAGCACATATTTCACTCATTTGCAAATTGCTTCCTAGGACTGTACGTTATACAGTTCATTGGACTACAGGCTACAAGTAATTCTAAAAGCAAATATTCTTTAAGAATACACAAATAACCAGAGAAGACCCTGAAGCGTGGATAGACTTCAGTGAAATAGATTCAAGATAACCATTGCAACACTTTACTAACGAAAAATAGATGGTCCACAGCTCAACAAGTGAGCAAATGAGTGACAGAGACCAGGAAGATCCAAGATTACATGTGTTTAATGGATCCCAGCCAAGGGAATAGTAGGGTTCTCTAATTGGGCTCAGTGTCCTTGAATTAGGAAGAGGAAATTTGACCAGATATATTCCACTTAGAATGAGTCTCAGAGCAGGATGAACTATCCGCAGCTAACTAAGGAAGGTAAGGATGGTATCAAATTGAAAAAGGCATATAATGTTGCGAAGATTAGTGGCAAACCAGAAGATTGGGAAAATTTTTAGAAACCAGCAACAGATGACAAAGAGAGAGAAAATAGATTGAGAGAGTAAACTAGCAAGAAATATAAAAACAGACGGTAAGAGCTTCTACAGTATACAAAAATGGAACAGAGTAGCTAAAGTAAACAAGTCTGCTAGAATTAATGGCCTGCATCCTAGGGTCTTAAAATAAGTGGCTACAGACATAGTGGATGCATTGATTGTAATCTTCCTAGATTCTGGAAAGGTTTCAGCAAATCAGAAAACCACAAATGTGACACCTTTATTTAAAAAGTAGGTTGGGGGGGGGGGGGGGGGTGGGGGGGGTGGAGAAGGAAAGAAAACAGTAAACTATAAGCCAGTTAGCTTAACACCTGTCATTAGGGAAAATCCTGGAATCCATTATTAAGGAAGTGGTAGCAGGACATTTAGAAAATCATAATATTAACATGTTTTATGAAAGGGAAATCACGTTTGACAAATATATTAAAGCTCTTTGAGGATGTCACAAGCAGAGTGGATTTAGGGGAACCAGTAAATGTAGTATGCATTAGATAAGGTGCCACATAAAAGGTTCTGTTGGGGATAATATATTAGCATGGACAGATTGGCATATTGCCAATGAATCCACAAAGTGCTCAAGAGGTTCTGTTACACAGTGACAGAAACATGCAGATAAAATCTCTATGGATGGTGTTCAGTTTTGGTGACTTCTGCCCTCTGTTCCCATATGGTTACATTAGTCATATGCAAAATGTTAACACATCAAGCTGGATTTTGTTGTCCAGCTGCCATGAGTGGCGGCGGGTGCAGAAAATGGCGGCTGCACCGCCGCAATTGTGCAGTGGACGGCCACTTAAAATATTGGCAGTGGCCGCCTCCCTTAATTCACGTGGCAGAGGCAACATTGGCGACGCCATCCATAGTGTCACTTGATGCCAGAACAGGTGCTTTTGCCTTTTTAAAAGGCTGCCAGGCTTGCAAACAGTTCAAAATAATGCAGAGTTGACCCTGTCTCCCCCGCATATCGACAAAATATTGCAGAGTTTCTCCTTTCCCCCCCTTATCCTTATACATGCGGAGTTGATCCCTTCCCCACATACACTAAATAATGCAGAGTTGACCCCGTCTCCGCACCCCCATAGCCACAAAATATTGCATTTCCCCTTCCCCTCCATCTATACTCAGAATGCAGAGTTGACCTTGTCTCTCCCTGCCCCCATAAATCCACAAAATACTGCAGTTTCCCCTCCCTCCTTATCCTTACATACAATTCAGAGTTAACCCTTCCCCACCCCCCCAAACACTACACTAAATAGTGCAGAGTTGACCCCGTCTCCCCCGCCCCCGACCATATCTACAAAATATTGCAGCGTTTCCCTTCCCCTCCTTACACACAATGCAGAGTTGACCCCTTCCTCCCATATCTGCACCCAGAATGCAGCGGAGGCCCCTTCCCCTCCGCGGTGGCACCAGCTTCTGCTGGATGGGAAAGCAGAGATGAGTGTTGCACATCCTGCTGAAGATTGTGAAAGGATGGGAAGATTGTGGCAGAAGACATGGTAATGCATGCAGATTGGTATTTTAAATATTTAAACCAGGGTCCCTTCGCAGAGTGGCCGCCACGGAGCTTTCCTGACACCGGGAAGATAGGCAGGGCAATCCTGGCGTTGGGTTCCGCGGCAGCCGCTGCGATTCTCTGGCCCCCTTCCCATGAAACCCCACGTCGGGCTGAGAACAAAATCCAGCCCATCATCTTTGGCTCAGATTCTGAATAACCATCTGAGAAGTTGAAACATTTAGATTTTTTCTAGCAGCAGCATTTTTAAAAATTCACTCACAGGATGTAGGCAGCAGAGTTATGCTATGCTCTCACTGCTTGTTTCAATTTTGCAATCTCCCCCCTACAGATGTACATGGAGTGGATGTCATGATGTCAGGAACAGACTTGGCTGTCAAATAACCTGTCAACACTCACTGTTGATGCCACAAAGAAATGAAGCCAGAGCGAGAGGGAAAAAAAAAATTTGGCAAACAAATCCCCCAAAAGATCTATATACAGTTCCAACAAACATGGTTCCAATGTCACTTTTTTTTGGTCTTCTCAATTACAAAAAAGTATGCCACACCTGTGCTTGTGGCAACTCAGTTCCAATCTGCCACTACACATCTCAATTTGACGATTACATAATTCTTATTCAACAAGTTATCAAGTTTCTTAATTTTATCAGATATCAAGTGTACAAGTCATTTGACTTGAAATAAAAACAAGAAATGCTGGAATCACTCAGCAGGTCTGGCAGCATCTGTGGAAAGAGAAGCAGAGTTAACGTTTCGGGTCAGTGACCCTTCTTCGGAACTGACAAGTATAAGAAAAGTCACAGATTATAAGCAAGTGAGGTGGGGGTGGGGCAAGAGATAACAAAGGAGAAGGTGTAGATTGGACCAGGCCACATAGCTGACCAAAAGGTCATGGAGCAAAGGCAAACAATATGTTAATGGTGTGTTGAAAGACAAAGCATTAGTACAGATTAGGTGTAAATACACTGAATATTGAACAGCAGCAAGTGCAAACCTGAAAAAAACAGTGGGTAAGCAAACTGAACAAACTAAGATGAAATGAAATAAATGCAAAAAAAGATTGTAAAAAATGTAAAAAAGAATGTAGAAAAAAGGAAGAAAAAATAACTAAGAATGAAAGTAAAATGGGGGGCTGTCATGCTCTGAAATCATTGAACTCAATGTTCAGTCCGGCAGGCTGTAGTGTGCCTAATCGGTAGATGAGATGCTGTTCCTCGAGCTTGCATTGATGTTCACTGGAACACTGCAGCAATCCCAGGACAGAGATGTGAGCATGAGAGCAGGGGGGAGTGTTGAAATGGCAAGCAACCGGAAGCTCAGGGTCCTGCTTGCGGACTGAGCGGAGATGTTCCGCAAAGCGGTCACCCAGTCTGCGCTTGGTCTCCCCAATGTAGAGGAGACCACACTGTGGGCAGCGAATACAGTATACTACATTGAAAGAAGTACAAGTAAATCACTGCTTCACCTGAAAGGAGTGTTTGGGGCCTGGGATAGTGAGGAGAGAGGAGGTAAATGGGCAGGTATTACACCTCCTGCGATTGCAGGGGAAGGTGCCCTGGGACGGGGACGAGGTGGCGGGGGTAATGGAGGAGTGGACCAGGGTGTCGCGGAGGGAACGATCCCTTCGGAATGCTGACAGGGGAAGGGAGGGGGAGATGCGACTGGTAGTGGCAAAAATGGCTGAGGATGATCCTTTGGATGTGGAGGCTGGTGGGATGAAAAGTGAGGACAAGGGGAACCCTGTCACGGTTCTGGGAGGGAGGGGAAGGGGTGAGGGTAGAGGTGCGGGGAATGGGTCGGACACGGTTGAGGGCCCTGTCAACCACAGTGGGGGGAAATCCTCGGTTGAGGAAAAAGGAGGTCATATCAGAAGCACCGTCATGGAAGGTAGCATCATCAGAGCAGATGTGTCGGAGACGGAGAAACTGTGAGAATGGAATGGAGTCCTTACAGGAGGTAGGGTGTGAAGAAGTGTAGTCGAGGTAGCTGTGGGAGTCGGTGGGCTTATAATGGATATTGGTAGACAACCTATCCCCAGAGATGGAGACAGAGAAGTCGGGGAAGGGAAGGGAAGTGTCAGAGATGGACCATGTAAAGGTGAGAGAAGGGTGGAAATTGGAAGCAAAGTTGATAAAGTTTTCTAGTTCGGGGCGGGAACAGGAAACGGCACTGATACAGTCATCAATGTACCGGAAAAAGAGTTGGGGGAGGGGGCCTGAAACAAAGAATGCTCGACATATCCCACAAAAAGACAGACATAACTAGGACCCATGCGGGTACCCATAGCGACACCTTTTACTTGAAGGAAGTGCGTGGAGTTGAAGGAGAAGTTGTTCAATGTGAGAACAAGTTCAGCCAGGCGGAGGAGGGTGGTGGTGGATGGAGACTGGTTGGGCCTCTGTTCCAGGAAGAAGCGGAGAGCCCTCAAACCATCCTGGTGGGGGATGGAGGTGTAGAGCGATTGGACGTCCATAGTGAAGAGACGACGGTTGGGACCAGGAAACTGGAAATTGTCAAAATGACGTAGGGCGTCAGAAGAGTCACGGATGTAGGTGGGAAGAGACTGGACCAGCGGAGAAAAGATAGAGTCTAGATAGGAAGAAATAAATTCAGTGGGGCAGGAGCAGGCTGACACAATGGGTCTGCCGGGACAGTCCCGTTTGTGGATTTTGGGAAGGAGGTAGAAGCGGGCTGTCCGGGGTTGTGGGACTATGAGGTTGGAAGCTGTAGAGGGAAGATCTCCAGAGGAGATGAGGTCAGTGACAGTCCTTTGAACGGTGGCTTGATGTTCGGTGGTGGGGTCATGGTCCAGAGGGAGGTAGGAAGAGGTGTCTGTGAGTTGACGTTGAGCTTCTGCAAGGTAGAGGTCAGTACGCCATACAACAACAGCACCACCCTTGTCTGCAGGTTTGATGACCATGTCGGGGTTAGACCTGAGAGAACGGAGTGCCTCAAGTTCAGAGGGGGACAGGTTAGAGTGAGTGAGGGGGGCAGAGAAATTGAGACGACCAATGTCTCGCCGACAGTTTTCAATGAAGAGATCAAGAGCGGGTAAGAGGCCAGGGGGAGGGGTTCAGGTAGAGGGAGAATGCTGGAGGCGGGTGAATGGGTCTGCTGGTCGGGGGGAGGACTCCTGGTCGAAGAAGTGAGCCCGGAGTCGGAGGCGACGGAAGAAGAGCTCAACGTCATGCCGAGCGCGAAATTCATTGAGGTGGGGGCGTAAGGGGATAAAACTGAGACCTTTGCTGAGTACAGAACGCTCAGCATCAGAGAGGGGGAGGTCAGAGGGTATAGTGAATACACGGCAAGGGGTCAGATCAGAAGGGGTGGGGTCAGAGGGAAGTGAAGCGGAAGGAGGATCTGGAGGGGCATTAGTCCCCATCAGCTGCTGGAGCTTGCGTTAACAACTGAAAGGAAGAAAAAAAGTTTTTTGTCAATGCGTCGGATGAGACGTAAGATGAGATGAAACTGCGGAGTAGAACAGCTTTGAGATAAGGTGAGACGGTGCTGCTGGAGAGAGAGGTCCAGTGTGTGCATGTGGCGGCGCATAGCACTGAGTGTGGATCTCAGGATGTGGCGAGAGTAGCAGTCCGAGGAACGTTGTATTTCTCGGAGATACCTGTGATCCTGGGTGGTTTCAAAGCATGATGGGTGAAACTGTAGTTGGAATCCACGTGGAATAAGTCGGAGCCGGAGACAGTCACTGAGGAAGGAGATGTGGCTGTGAAAACGAATTTTGGTCGATACCTTATCTAACACCAGCAGGGAAATAGAAAGCAATGAAGGTGAACAAGGTAAAAGAGACAAACGAAAATCCCGTCGGAGAGAAGAGCAAAACTTCAAGGTAGGCATTCCTGGAAGAGAAGTGGCAGTGAATTAAACACTAAAATAAAAGCAAAATACTGCGGATGCTGGAAATCTGAAATAAAAACAAGAAATGCTGGAATCACTCAGCAGGTCTGGCAGCATCTGTGGAAAGAGAAGCAGAGTTAACGTTTCGGGTCAGTGACCCTTCTTCGGAACTGACAAGTATAAGAAAAGTCACAGATTATAAGCAAGTGAGGTGGGGGTGGGGCAAGAGATAACAAAGGAGAAGGTGCAGATTGGACCAGGCCACATAGCTGACCAAAAGGTCACGGAGCAAAGGCAAACAATATGTTAATGGTGTGTTGAAAGACAAAGCATTAGTACAGATTAGGTGTAAATACACCTAATTTGACTTGTATTTGTTTGCCATCTCAATACACTAACTCTTCACAATCAAATGATCGCTTCTTCCCCTGAAGTCTTATGCTGGGCCTGGTTCACTCTCTGGTACATCACCCAAGCAGCTAAATAATGTGAACTCAGATAGTGAAAGTGTTAGCAGAAAGCAGAAGCATCACAACAGAATCTTCACCCAATATATACACACATGCACTTATCAGCTAGACAGTTCTCATTTGGGAACCCTGCCTGATTTCTTCCCCCTCTCAAACAGAATACAGCCAGTTGTAATGCTTCTGCCAGTTCCAGGTGAGGTCAGTCAACCAGACCAGGATACCCTTCTGGTTGTAATTTGGTTCGTTGCACCTACACTAATAGATTTACTAGGGGCTGAACCATTATGTTGCAAAATATTTGTTTAATGTGGAACTTCTGTTGCTGATGTCATCCATTACTGGTTGATTATTTACTACACAGTTCTATGAATCAATGAGCAGGATAGTAATAGACTTCAGGAAGACAGACAGATTGGTGAAATGGGCAGATACATGGCAGATGAAATTCAATGCAAAGAAGTGTGAAGTGATTCAATTTGGTATGAAGAATGAGGAGAGGCGGTACAAGAGTAGCAAGACCTAGGGTATGTTTGTACACAATTATTTAATGGAAACAGTACAAGTTGAGAAGACTGTTGGGGAAGCATATGGGATCGTTTGCTTTTTAATAGAGTTGTAGAGTACAAAAGCAATGGAGTTATACTAAACTTTTATAAACACACTGGTTTGGGCCTCAGCTGCAGCAGTTGGTTCAATTCTGGGCACCACACAGGATATCAAGGCCCTAGAGAAGTTGAAGAAATTTACTAACATGGTACCAAGGATGAGGGACTACACTTAAGTGGAGACACCAGAGAGCAATCTCAGCTTCTCTAAAGAGCAGAGCAGGTTAAAGGAAATTTGCTAGATATGTTCAAAATTATAATGGCACGGATTTGTGGTCAGAACCTCATCTTGGGGTCAAATATGAAAACCAAGGTTGCAAACAGTCTGGTTCAGCCTCAGACAGCTGCCAGAGGGCACGATGGAGTGGGTGGATAGGTAACGGAGTTTGTAGCAGGGATCGAAAACAATGGTTTCTGTCTTCCCAATATTTAATTGGGGGAAATTTCTGCTCATCCAGTACTGGATGCTGGATAAGCAGTCTGACAATTTAGAAATAGTGGAGTGGTCGAGAGAGGTGGTGATGAGGCAGAGTTAGTCAGGATATCAAGGCCCTAGAGAAGGTGCAGAAGAGATTTACTAACATGGTACCAAGGATGAGGTACTACACTTAAGTGGGGACACTAGAGAAGCTGGGATTGTTCTCCTTAGTGCAGAGCAGGATATGGGATCATTTGCTTTTTAATAAAGCTGTAGAGTACAAAAGCAATGGAGTTATACTAAACTTTTATAAACACACTGATGAGCCAGAGTTGGGTGCTGCCAACGAACATGTGGAAACTAACGCTGTGCTTTCGGATAATATTGCTGAGGGGCAGCATATAGATGAAAAATAGGAGGGGGCAAAGGATAGATCATTACCAGAGATAATGGTGCGGGAGCAGGAACAGAAGTCATTCCAGGTAATTCTCTGGTTATGGTTAGACAGATAAGAATGGAACCAAAAGAGTGCAGTTCCACCCAGCTGAATGAAGAAGAGGCATTGGAAGAGGATGGTGTGGTTAACAGCGTCAAAGGCTGAAAACAGGTCAATAATAATGAGCAGGGATAGCTTACCTTTGTCACAGTCGCACAGGATGTCATTTACAACATTGATGAGAGCTGTTTTGGTACTGCGGCTGGGACAGAAACCCGATTGAAGGGAATCAAACATAGAATTCTAACAAAGATGGGCGTAGATTTTGAATAACTAATTTTAGGTCAGCTGTAATCTTTGCCACATTTCATCTCCTAGTTCAGAGGAAAGAATTTTAAATTTCTTCTTGGAGGTGCAGGAAAATGGACCAGATGAGAGTCACACTACTTTGGCTTGGGTCAGGGAATGGCTAGACTCCAGTGAATGCCAAGATTAAAATGAAAAAAAAAGTCTACAATTAGCTTTTAACATTACTAATGTTACGGCAATAAATTAATTAATGCAGGAAATTGCAATGCACTAATAAATCTAACCTCAGATTTACAACTCTTTTATAATTAATTTGGTGGTTGGTGGGGGGAGGGGGGGTTGGTGAGAAGGGGTAAATAGTGCCCAATTGCAGATGAATAAAACTACATCAATCCTTTCAAATCTCACCTGAATTCTCCCAGGCCCTCCATTACCTGGCTGATGTAAACCTGTACTCTCAGACTAGATTCTGCAATTTTTCTGCAGGAAATCATTGCCTACCAAAGAAAAAGAAAAAGTTTTAAAGAATACACATTACTTCTGTGTGCTCAAAATGACAGATCTCAGTGCTGATAAATGGAACATTTCTTCCCACTTTAATTATTCAAATATCTGCAAGAGAAATGCAGACAAAGTAAAGCTACTTCACTTTGCACTAACATGGGAGCTCACCACACCTCAAGCTATGAAGGGGGCCCCTATGGTGGCAATTTTCCTATACTCATCAACATAGATTTGCAGAATGTCATGTAATGCTAGTTGTGGCAAACTGTGGGGAGTTATGGGCAGTACCATGTCACAAAGTCATGATTAATGCAGTTGAGACCACCTAAACACATTTTTTGAAGACCTTATAAGAGGGAGAGGGGTTCATTCAATAAATCCAGAATGGATTCAACAGAAATGCATTATACAGATCCCACATACACAATGATCCAGCTTTACTAAAATTAAGTTTATTAACAGGGGAAAAATGAACTTAATATGCAAACTTGGGGTAATCACCAGGCTTGAAAAGACATCTAGCAATAAAATGAAGAGACTGGATAGAAAGAAATTGAGTGCAAAATAGTAAATCACTTGGTACCTTCTCAATTGCACTCTTTAGCTTGTTCAGGTGAGTCTCAAACAGAGGAAAATGTGAGAAAAAGAACTCCTGGAAAATCTTGTTCTCCTCTTCCTTCTCTGGCAAAGAGAAAACAACACTGATGGCAATCTTCTTCCTCCGGACCATCTCAGGGTTTGAAGTATAGTTCTCATCTGCCATACTGAATGTCTCCTCAGCTGACCTTATAATAAGGATACATTGAACACAAATGAATCAAAAGTGGTCACTGGGAAGACATGAATATATGAGCACATGGGTAACATACACCAGTGAGTAGGGACTCCTAAATTTTAGTCCAAAAAAAAGTCCAGAACTAAGCAGACAAGAAAATATTTCATGAGAACAAGGAAAGGCAACATAAAATAAAGGGTACAATTTTGAATGGGGTGCAGGAACAGAGGGACCTGTGGGTATATGTGTACAAATCATTTGAAAGGTGGCCAGACAGGTTGAGAAAGTGGTTAATATGGTATATGAACCCTGGGCTTTTTAAATAAAGACGTGGGTACAAAAGCAAGTAAGTTATGGTGAACCTTCATAAAACACTAGTTCAACTTCAACTGGAGTACTGTGCCCAATTCTGGGCAATACACTTTAGGAACAATGCGAAGGCATTGGAGACGGTGCAGAAAAGATTTAGGAGAATGGTCTGGAGATAAGAGATTTCAGTTACAAGGATAGATTGATGAAGCTGAGGCAATTCTCCTTAGACAAGGTTGAGAGATTTCATGGAGGTATCCAAAATCACGAGGGGGCTGGACAGAGCAGATAGGGAGAAACTGTTCCCATTGACAGAAGGGTCAAAAACCAGATGTCATGAAGGTACTTACATTATTAATATCTTGATGATTTGTGTTAAGAAGATTGTGAAAATTGGTTCATTTGAAGGACTGAGGAGATGCCAGGATATATATATATATTTTTTTTTAAAAGGGTTATTGGAAGGACATTTGGATTTTAAAAAACACTTACTGGAAGAGACAATGAAGTGATAAAATAAACATAAGGAGCCTTGTTGGCTATTGGAGTAGTTTACAGAGAAGTCACAAGTCTAAGTTTATGGTCGTCAGTTTTGGCTTTTTAATTTGGCTTGGACTGTTTGAATGGTCAGTTGGTGTGTAGCATGCCAAGACAGAAGCCACCCAACTCATCCTTTTCCACCAGTTTTGGAAAATCTTCTGAAAATCCAGTGTGATATCTGAAACCACTGATGCAGTAATACTCCCGAAAAGAATGCAAGACTACTTCTACACATCTCCTGAACAGTACTGCTCCAGAAAGATCCCAGTGACAGCTGTCTACATGTACCCGGATGCCCGACCAAATCAACACTTGTGTTGTTCATTAAAGAAATCTGGTTGGCGGTTTTTTTTTTTTTAATTCTGAAACTAATAAAGTATATAATTGGCTGTATTGGTAACTGGGTAAAACAGGAGTAGTGGAACTACAGAAATACAGTGCATTCCTCCAACCTCGGTCATAACACAAAGGACATCAATTTAAGGTAATTGGCAAAAGAACCGGAGGCGACAAGAGAAAAACTTGGTTTTTGTTAAACACAGTAAGTAGTTAAGATCTCGAATGCACAGCCTGAGAGCATCGTGGAGGCAGATTGAATCATGACTTTCAAAAGGAAGAGAAAAAAATTGCAGAGCTACAGGGAAAAGGCAGGGGAATAGGACTAGCTAAGTAGCTCTTAGAGAACTGGTATGGATACGACTGTGCTGTAACCACTCTATGACTTGCTGCTCCAATAACAGCGTGCATTTATATAGCACCTTTAACGTTGTAAAAACATCCTAAAGCACTTCATAGGAGTGGGATCAAACAAAATTTGACACCGAGCCACATAAGATGATACCAGGACAGATGACCAAAAGCTTGATCAAGAGATCGGTTGAAAGAAGCATCGTAAAAAGGAAAGGTAAAGAAGCGGAGAAGTTTAGGGAGGGAATTGCAGAGTGTAAGGCCTAAGTAGCTGAAAGCACAGCCATAGGAGATGAAAATCAGGTATGTGCCAGAGGCCAGAATTGGAAGGGTGCAGAGAAAGAGGAAGGACGAGGTCATGGAGGGATTTGAAAACAAGGCTTGGCATTTTAAAATTGAGGTTTGACTGAAAGTCAAAATAGGTCAGTGAGCACAGGGGAAGTTAGGATAACGCCAGCTGTGTTTTGCTGAGGTCAAGTTTATTGGAGTGGAAAATAGGAGGCCAGCTAGGAATTGAAAACAGTCATGTCTAGAGGGAACAATAAGCTGTGCAATCACAATAGCATTGGTTAGAAATTTGTTTAGAGATACAGTACTGAAACAGGCCCTTCGGCCCACCGAGTCTGTGCTGACCATCAACCACCCATTTATACTAATCCTACACTAATCCCATATTCCTACGACATCCCCACCTGTCCCTATATTTCCCTACCACCTACCTATACTAGGGGTAATTTATAATGGCCAATTAACCTATCAACCTGCAAGTCTTTGGCATGTGGGAGGAAACCGGAGCACCCGGAGGAAACCCACGCAGACACAGGGAGAACTTGCAAACTCCACACAGGCAGTACCCAGAATTGAACCCGGGTTGCTGGAGCTGTTAAGCTGCGGTGCTAACCACTGCGCCACTGTGCCGCCCCTTATCGATCAACTTTCCAAGATATCAAAGTATCGAATCTATTTGTGTTATTGGTTAGATTATTTCATGAACCATGTAGAGTGTGAAAATATTTTCGAATCTCTACTAACAATACTTTGAAGTCCACCTCCCACTGATAGAATATGATTTTTTTTTCCAATTTGCACACAAGTCATTCACTTTCTCTGACTAAGATTGCTGATTTGGTGGCATTTTTACACTGTAGGCCTTCATCATGACACAGTAACCAACTTGATTAGTTTAAAAAATGTTTTAATTTACCACAGAATTAACAGTTTCTTCATTCAAGTATTTTGTTCTTACCTAATTAAGCAACAATATCTTTCAAGGTTACATTACATATTTTACACTTACCACCTAGGAAAAATGCCATTTTCAAGACTGGTAGTCTGACTGCGTAGCCAGCGCCGCTGGAAACTACTGGCACAGCTACTGGAGGAGGAGGAATTTGGAGAAGGGAAAGGTGTAATTAACAGACTGCTTAGGGATGCTGGAAGATGAAACAAAAAAAAAAAAAACTGGTTAGAATGCACCTCAAATATAGAATGCTTCATATAGAGAACCTAACCCACAAATTACATAGCTTAGCTACCAAACCAAGTCCTTTGACAACTGAGCCAGTGCAGCTTCTGAATCAGAAAAAATTAAGTTGGAGATTTAAAATAAGGAGCTACCTCACATCAAAAGTTCTGTAAATGTTAAAACTACTGCAGTTTACTAGCTTCAGCAAATCACAAGATTTTACTGAATGAAAATAAAACTAGTGAAAAGCTCATTTCGTGTCCAATTGAGAACAGTTTAAAAGATATCAATGGGCTAGTAATATTTTGGTTAAGTAGATTTTTATTGACTTCAGATTCATGAGTCTAAAAAGTAAATGAAATACATAAGCAGCATTTAAAAAAAATATACCTGATCGTGCTATGCCACTATCTCCATCTTCATTTTGACCTCTGCTTGGCATATCTACAGGTGTACTATGAGCTGTAAGCAGAAAGCTTCATTAGGATCTTAACATTTTTGTACTAAACATAAACTGTAATTCTCGTCATAATTCACTTCTGTTACCAGCAGTTAAATAGCATGGAAGATAGAATTGTTCAGAACAACATGGATGTAGCATTTGTATTGCAGATAAACAAACCCACAGGCAGCAACATAGTCAAATCTCTAGAACAATGGTCTCGTTTTTGAAACTCATCTACAACACATAAATGTTCTAGGTAGCTCCTTCACAACTTGGATATTTAACCAGAATGCAATCACAAGATATTTCATTACACAAGTGCTATGGCTTATATAATGTATACAGTATGCTTTATTATTGCCCTATCATCTGCAATGAGAATTTCAATCAATATTGATGAAGTCATTTTGTTTTTGAAAACCTTGGTTGCTCATTTGCGCATTTTTCTCTCATCACAGAAAACTGCTTTTTCTGTAAAAAGCAGAGCCATCCACAGAGAACGGAGCAAACCAAATGATTATATTCCTTTTCCTAACTCTTGCTGGAAGTCCATGAGTGCAATCATTGGGTAGCATAACTGGTATCAACTACCATTGCGTGGAAGACCCATACACCAACAGACCAAGCTCACATTTGAAGAGTGGCATGTGGGGAGATAACTAGAGATGGTCATGAACAATGGTGAAAGACATCAAAAGGCAGAGCAAAGTAAATTTCTTTTGCCGATGCATTGTGGTATGACTTCTCAGGCCCTGAGGCAGATCAAAAAAGCAGATTTTAATCATATGACCACATGCTATGATTACTTAATCAAAAAATTTATAACATAAAAGGCAGTTTTCATAAATATTACGATTTTGGGTTTATATGTGTATTTGTGGAAACTAACAATTTACAGTATGGGTCCAAACAAACAAAAGTGCTGAATTCCACAGGTGAGGTGAGAGTGACTGCCCTTGACATTGAAGCAGCATTACAGAGAGTTTGGCATCAAGCAGCCTTAACAAAATTAAAGTTAATGGGAATTGGGGAAAGTTTGCCACTGGTTGAAGTCATACCTAGAATTTGAGGATGGTTGTGGTTGTCAGAGGCCAATCACCTCAGTCCTAGGACATCGCTGCAAAAGAAGGGTAAATAGGCCCCAAGACTTTCTCAAGGGCAATTAGGGATGGGCAATAAATGCTGGCCTTGCCAGCGACACTCAGAGCCCATGAATGAATTTAAAAATGCATTCCCCCTTACAAACTACTGCCCCATTTTGTTTGATAATGTCCCTGAGAAACACCTGGGGTTATTCTGCTACATTAAAAAGGTGCTCCATATATGCATGCTGATCCTGAAAAATAAATGGAAGCATTGGGCGGTGAGAATTCTCAGATACACCGAGTAAAATAGTGATACCAAATTTCTAGTTTGTAGGTTGACAGTATAACTGGAGATTTCAAAGAAGTACATATAAACGGATAAACTCATCACTAATTCCTGGATACATAAATATATTTTTATATAAATGTCACCTTCTTATGCAGTGTTATAGAATATGGGGAGAAGACATGATATGATTTACATCCAATCACTGTTAGCTGTTGAGCAGGTCCAGTGATTTACAATGGCTGGATCAAGTATAATTTCATTGTGAAATTGAGACAAGCATTTCAGAGATCAAATTCCACAATTACAACCACGTGTCTACAAAAAGCACAGTTCATTAAGTTTACTCATGAGTAAAAATTGCAAGTAAGTCATTATCTCTGTCACATACAGGCTGCATATCATACCAATGGCTCATGTGCAATGCTTATTTGATGTTAGGAAAGTATCTTTGAAAATCATTGATTTCATTTATACGCATTTTATGTTCAGTGGTTAATGAGAAAGAGAATTAAGTGCGATGGTACTCAGGATATTAACTGAGCAGTCAGTCATATTTTCAGTCTTAAATCCTTTTCCTGCTTTCCAACCTTGTTATTCTTGTGCAAGAGCATGTTCTATCCCTACTTACTGAGAGGAAGAGAAATTACTTCACTCAAACGGTTGCGAATCTATGGAATTCTCTACACCAGGGTTGTGGATGCTCCATCATTGAATACATTTAAGGCTAGAATAGACAGATTTTTGGTCTCTCAGGGAATCAAAGGATATGGCGAGCAGGCGGGAAGGTGGAGTTGAGGCCCAAGATCAGCCATGATAGTTATGGTCTACTGCTGCTCCGACTTCTTCTGTTCATGTGTTCTACTTGGAAGCATATTGAGGGATGCAAATGCAAGAATTTGACAGTTACATTCTTGCAAAGCTTAAATAATTTGACTGCTTTAATTTAGCTGGTTAACAAATAAAAATTAAAATGAACTCATTCAGAAGCACCAAAATCAAACATTAACTTTCATAAATAATTCAGAGCAGCAGAATAAACAGTACAAGTGCATGGTTGAAAATGATCAATTTATTTATTTAGAGATACAGCACTGAAACAGGCCCTTCGGCCCACCGAGTCTGTGCCAACCAACAACCACCCATTTATACTAATCCTACATTAATCCCATATTCTCTACCACGTCCCCACCATTCTCCTACCACCTACCTACACTCGGGGCAATTTACAATGGCCAATTTACCTATCAACCTGCAAGTCTTTGGCTGTGGGAGGAAACCGGAGCACCCGGCGGAAACCCACGCAGACACAGGGAGAACTTGCAAACTGCGCACAGGCAGTACCCAGAACTGAACCCAGGTCGCTGGAGCTGTGAGGCTGCGGTGCTAACTACTGCGCCGCCCAAAATTTAAGACAGATGTGGAGCAGTACTTCATTGCAAAGAGTGATCAACATCTATAAAGGATTTCCAGGAACAGAGGTCATGAACTTTAAGAAGCCACTGGCTGCATGGAATCATAGAATGGTTACAACACAGGAGGCCGCCATCTGGCTTGTCGTGTTCATGTCAGCTCTCTGCAGGAGCAACTCACCTAGTCCCAGTCCCCGACCTTTTCCACGTAGCCCTGCAAATTTAGTGTTCAGATAATTATCCAATTCTTTGAAGGCCTCGATTGCATCTGCCTCCAACAGACTCTCAGGCAGAGCATTCGAAATCCTAACTACTTGCTGTGTCAAAGAGTTTTTCCCCCAATTCACCACTGCTTCTTTTGCCAATCACCTTAAATCGGTGTCCCCTGGTTCTGGATCCTTCCACCAATGCTAACAGTTTCTCCTATTTACTCTGTCCAGACCCTGAATGATTTTGAACACCCTGATCAAATTTCCTCTTAATCTTCTCCAAAGAGAACAGCCTCAGCTTCTCCAACCTATTCACGTAACTGAAGTTTCCCATTCCTGGAACAATTCTCGTGAATTTTTTCTGTACCGTCTCCAATGCTTCTAAAGAATAGACGCAATACTCCAGTTGAGGCTGAACCAGTGTTTTGTACAGGTTTATTGTAACTTCCTTGCTTTTGTACTCTATGGGCGAGAGAGAGCACGCGAGAGAGAGACTAAGATAAAAGGGAACTTTCATATTTCAATCTGTGCATTAATGCTTTGCTTCATCGTTACTGGTTATGCCTTGCTTTACCATACACTGATAATTTTGTTGTTTAAAGAAAGCTGGTGGGTGTATTTTATTCTGGGATGAAAATAGAGTGGTAACTAGGTAAACTTTTAAATTTATGTTGTGACCTGCTAAACAAGGAAAAACAATGCACTTCTCCCGCCTCAGTCATACAACATGACAATTCAGTTGCCTCAAAACCGTAGTGGTTTCTTCAAACAGATCTTGCTTTCAGTGTCCTGAACAAATTCCATTTCAGCCAGCATTTAAGTTGCCACGTAGATTAGAGTGGTACCATTGATGACTGCGAATTGTGATTTGGTACCAGTACTGTCAAATATTTCTCTTTTGCAATTCTGTCTGTACTCAACAACTGGCATCCACTTCCAGAAACAATCACAGGAGTTAGGCCATTATGAATCTTGTAAATAAGCACTCCAGCAGATTTTCTTTTTAAAAGTATACTCAGTGAACCACCCTAATTGAATAAATAATTAGCATCAGTTAAAGCTTACAAAAGGAAAATAATTACATTTACAGGCACTGGTGAACTCAACTTTTTGGGCTATGCAGAGTTAGTCAACACTGATTTATACAGAGATCATATCTGACTCATATAATTGAATTCTTTGAAGAAAACATGAGTGTGATGGACAAAAGGAATACAATGGATGTGGTTTATTTGGACAAAGTGCCACATAAGAGACCTGAAGATTTCGGTGACAGGATTGAAGGCAAAGTAGTAGCACGGACAGAAAGTACAGAGTAGCAAAAATCTAACCGTGACAATTACTAGTCATCAGCCTTCTCCCAATCAAAATGAAGGAAGGAGACATCAATAATGTCATTAAGCGACACCTAATTACCAATAACCTGCTCAGTTCCGATTCTGCCAGAACAACTTAAGCTCCAAACGTAAATGTAAAAACTGAAAATGTCATGAATCGATGAGAACCCCCTGTAAATTGTGTTCTGTGCATTTGAGTATTAATGTCAACCACTACTTTTGTACATCATGCTTAAGTTTTTACTTCTATGTTCCTGTTGTCAAAATGGAGGAGAGGGGTCAGTCAGGTGGGACAGCAACTTGAAAAGGCTCTAGCTTTAGGACCCAGGAGATTCCTAACCACTTCAAACTGTAACAGTTTGAGGGTACAGCCTGTCTTCATTCCACAGCTGCCTGACACTGCACACCTCTCTCCAAGACACACCCTGCAAAAAGCCAGAAAATTAAAGACACAGACTGCAAACAGCAAAGAAAGTTAAAGACACAGTCTGCATAATTGAAGCAAGAACCTGCCTACTGCTAGCTTCCTCTCCATCTAAGAAAAAGGTGACTTCAGAAAAATTAAGCTACCTCCATTTATAAGTGTGCAAAGAAGAAATTTGTAAAAGATATTTTCAACAGCTCCTCCCCTATTTGGCATTTCTAATTGGTGATCTCCAATTTTGGGACTCTTTGATAAATTAAACTGACACTAGTTTCAACTGAAATTCATGTTAGTTTATAGTTCTATTTAATAAATCTCCTTGCCTTTTTATACCTTTAACCTTTCCCTGAATGTTTGTAAGTGTGCGTGGCGAAATTAAACCCCTTCCCGAGTTTAAGGTTTAAACCCTAATTCTTTGACTTAACAGTGTTGTTGTTGCGACCATTTATTATCAGGGTTTAAGGGAGGGAAAGAAATTTAAATCACTAATTTATTTATGGACAGGTGGTTGGAAAACAGGGAAATTTGTTCTGAGAAAAAAAAATTAACTACCTGTTGGTAACCAACGCCAAAAAATTGTTGCCCTCGACATTAAGGCACCATTCAATCAATTATGGCACTAAGGGGCCCTAGCAAAACTGAAGTCAGTGGAAATCAACTGAAAAACCCCTTTAGCGGCTTCAGGCATACCTGTCATAAAGGAAGATGATTGTGGTTATCTAAGACCAGTCATCACAGCTTCATGAAGACACTACAGGAGTTCTTTGGGAAAGCTTGATCAGTTGATCTATCTTCAACTATTTTATCAATGACTTTCCTTCAGTAAGGTCAGTAGTGGAGTTGTTTGCTGATGATTTCATAGTGTTCAGTTCCATTCACAATGTTTGCTTTCTAGTTCTGATGAAGGGTCACTGACCTGAAATGTTAACTCGGCTTCTCTCTCCACAGGTGTTGCCAGACTTGCTGAGTATTTCCAGCACTTCCTGTTTTTATTTCAGATTTCCCGCATCAGCAGTATTTTGCTTTTATAATAAAGCTTCCAATCCTAGCCGACAGAAGTACCTGGATAACATCCAGGTTTGGTCTGAATGCAGCAGCTAAAATTTGCATCATGTTAAGTGTCAGACCATCACAATCTCTAGCAAGGGAAAGCCCAGTCATCACCCCCTGACCTTTAACAGTAGCACCATCGCTAAGACCCCTACCACCATCCTGGAGACCACCACTAATCAGAAGCAGAATTACACCAGCCACATCAACACCATGGTTGCAATACCAGGACCAGGACAGAGATTGAGCACACTGTCAAGTGGCTCACCTCTTGACCTCAAGCTCTCTACCATCTACAAAGCTCATCAGGAATGTAACGGAATAAATCGCTACTCACCTGGATCAATATAGCCACAACAGCACTCAAGCTCAACACCATTCAGAACTGAGAAAGTTGCTTTACTGACACTCCTGCCACTGGACTCAAGATCCACGCCCTTCACCCCATGGCTGCCGTACGCCCGATCTACAGAATGCACTGCAGCAACTTATTAAGTTTACTTCAATACTCACGCGCACTGAAACCACCCCCCCCACCCCACTCAACTAAATAACCATCAACACTCCCTGTAAAACAGGCAGTTTTTCCCCATGTGTGGTACCTTGAAATTTTGTGCAGCAACTGCACATGTGGTTTTTAAACCTAGAGCAAGGCCTGCTTGGTACCTTCCAGACTGTTGTGGAGCAATGATCACCATCTGAACACTTCCCTCCTGTGACCTGTACCACTGATAACATGAGCAGCAATGCCATGGGGAAATGCTCAGCTCCAAATTCCCCTTCAAGTCACACCACCCTGAAATGAACAGATATTGCGATTTCTTCATTATCACTGAGTCAATATACTAGAATTCCCTAACAAACATTGTAGTGATGGCCTCCAACAAGGACTGCAGCAGTTCAATTAGAAGGCTCATCAATACCTTCAAGGCAATTGAAAAGTGCTGCATTTATTGCCAGAGAACAAATAAATGCTTGATTTTTGATCAACAAGGGAGTCAAGGGTTATGGGGGACAGGCAGGAAAGTGGAGTTAAGGCCACAATCAGATCAGTCATAATCTTATTGAATGGCGGAGCAGGCTCGAGGGGCCAAATGGACTACTACTGCTCCTATTTTTTTCTGTTCTTAAAAACCATGACTGACTGCTGTAAAAGCCATGAATATCAGGGATGAAAGAACATACTACTTAAAAAACTTGGGTTGTGTTCATTAAACCACAGAAGGTTAAGGAGAATGTAACAGGTTTGTAGTTTTGAGGGATCAATAATTAGATGATCATTTCCATTTCAGCAAGAACTCACTTCCCAAAAAAAAAATCAAAGCAGGAAGAAATTTGAGGAAATACTTTCACACAGTTACTCGAATATGAAGTGCAGAACACTGAGTTATTAGAACAAGCAGAGCACTAAAGGAGGAATTCGATAAACTGAAGAGGAAATATGCTGAAGGATACAGGGAAATCGTTATAGATAGCTTCAAATGGTGCCTTCTATGGTGAAACGTGTATTCAACAATTCACTCTAAGTGAACTAATTCATTAAGCCAGCAACAGAAAATGCACTCAACATGCAGAATCATAGTTTTGCAAACTCTGTCAAGTGTTTTACAATTACGTGAAGCTCAGATGTAAGCAGTGCAACTAGTGGATATAAATTCTCTCCCCTCTCCTGTCCCAAATACATACAGAATATGTAATTTGTACATTGGTTAGCCACGCAAGCAATCATTACATAATTGGATATTATGCAAAACTGTGAATCAGAGAATTGTCATTTGGAGGCAAAAACTGAAAATCACATCCTGCTATTAATCAATCCACCAGCTAAAACTACTGTGAACGCACAGCCTAGAAATACACAGGCAGAATTTAACAACTGAAAAGGATTATTCATTTTGCCAATCATTTAAAACATGCTCACAGATGTATCATTCTTGGCAATCTTTTTTGCGCATGAAAAATAGGAACACTCACATCTGGAACTGAATTAATTAAACCAAAGCAAGAATTGAAAAATCTTCTGCCTTTGTATTCCTCTTTAAATCACAACAATATGGGACAATAGCGTGCTTTTGTGTGGTCCACAGCGTGCTCAGCATTCCACACAAACCTGCAAAGAAAGAAGCGCTCCGGATGAGTTGGAGCGGGCCTGGGTCAGGAGGACACAGTAGCAGTTTGCTGCCACAAACCAGTAAACGACCTAATGGTACAAAATGGGGGTTAAAAAAAAAAACAGGTGACTTCAGTTCACACACAAAAAACTGTAATCGAAGGAATTAAAATGCTTGTATCCACCCTTACCCAGGTTACTGCTAGCACGACAGCTACTGCTACCATTCTGACTAGGACAGGGCTTTCCAGTGATGTTTTCTTGGTTGATGTATTCAAAACTATCTTGCAGCCTGCAAAACATTGGTCCAAATAAAATGATGTAGAAAAGAACACAAAGGCATATTTCAGAATATGTTCAGCTATTGATAAAAAGTATTTCTCCTAATGGCACATGGTCACAGATGTATCATATTCCTGGCAATGTCTTTTGCGCATGAAAAATAGGAACATTCTCTGGGAACAGAATTTACTAAACCAGAGCAAGAATTTAAAAACCTTCTGCCTTTGTATTCTGTTTTACATCACAACACTATGGGACAACAACATGCAGAGAGAGCTGGCACAGGCACGATGGGACGAACAGCCTCCTTCTGCGCTCTAACAATTCCGTGTGCATGACTGATCCATCAGGCCAAAAATATATCTGGTTTGATCCACAGTCCATACAGAGTTAGAAATGCCTTCCTTAAATTTTAAGATGATGGGAATAGCTTAAGACAGACTGGTCAGCAACTGATAATCAAAACGAAGAGCACAGAGACAACTTTTTGTCATAAATAGAAAGTATTCTAATTTTAAGGTATCAGTGATTGACAGTTCAAGCTGCTTGAAAGTTTCACCCCCACCCCATTTGGTTACAAGAAAGGCAGTTTTGCCTAAATTTTTTGGACTTATTTTAGAAAGTTTTTAAAAAAATAAACAATTAGAAGTTTTTGAGTTATAACAATTTAATTTAGTCACAAATAGCTTTCAAAATATAAGAATCATAACAGTTACAAAGAAAGAGAAGCTGTCGGATAAATGTGAAGGACTCCGAAGATAATAACCATGATACCGTAATCAATACATCAGAGAGATGCAACTCTCACACTGGAGAGATGGAAACAGTTTGTTGAGCAGGATTCATCTTTGACCGACTGAGTTTTTCAGAAAAGCCCTTCTACTTAGAGAATAGACTTGGATTGAAATCATAATACGGTGCTGTTGGCTGCCAAACAGAAACTACCCATAGCATAGTTCAACGCCAAATTTTGAATTGGCTGAGGATTATGAGGCAAATTGATCCAGCTAAGGAAGAAATAATGGGAGCTTACCAGAAAAGTACAGTGATAATCATGGGGGATTTTAATCTACATATATAGACTGCAAAAATCAGATGGGCAAAGGTAGACTAGATGAGGAGTTCATAGAATGTTTTCCGGATAGTTTCTTAGAACAGCATGTGCTGGAGCCAGAGAGCAGCCTATACTAGATCTGGTATTGTGCAACGAGATGGGATTAATTAATGACCTCAGTGAAGGCGCCCCTAGGTAGCAGTGACCATAATACGATTGAACTTTACATTGTTTGACGGAGACAAGAGTGGGTCCAAAACTAGTATTTTAAACTTAAACAAGGGCAATTATGAGGGCATGAAAGCAGAGCTAGCAAAAATAAACTGGCAAATTAGGGTAAGGGATAAGTCAATAGAGATGCAGTGGCAGACATTTAAGGGGATATTTCAGAACACACAGAATAGATACATTCCGAGAAGAAATTCCAAGGGAGGTCCCACCATCCGTGGTTAATTAAAAAAGTTAAAGATAGTATCAAACTTAAAGAAAACGCATATAACTGTGCAAAGATGGGCAGCAAGTCAGAAGATATACAGAATATTTAAAAAAAAAGCAAAGAACTAAAAGATTAATAAGGAGGGAAAAATTAGAGCACAAGAGGAAGCTAGTTAGAAATATAAAATAGATAGTAAGAGTTTATACAGATATCTAAAAAAAGAAAAGTTAACAAAGTGAGCGTTGGTCCTATAGAAAGTGAGTGAGTCTGGGGAATTAAGGAGATGGCAGATGAATTGAACAGATATATTGCATCAGTCATCACTATAGAGGATACAAGTAACATCTTAGAATTAGCTGTAATTCAGGGGATGGAAGGGAGGGAGGAACTCAAGAAAATTGCAATCACCAGGGAAGTGGCACTGAGCAAGCTGTTGAAGCTGCAGGCTGACAAGTCCCCGGATTCTGATGGACTTCATCCTAGGACCTTAAAAGTGATTAGTGAGATAGTTGTGCATTGGTTTTAATTTTCCAAAATTCCCTAGATTCGGAGAAGGTTCCAATAGATTGGAAAAAAGTAAATGTAACTCCTTTATTCAAAAAGGGAGGGAGACAGAAAGCAGGAGACTACAGGCCAGTTAACTGGTCATAGGGAAGATGTGAGAAGCTATTAAAGACGTTGTGGTAGGACACTTAGAAAAGTTCAAATTAATCAGTCAACATGGTTTTGTGAAAGGGAAATCATGTTAAAACCAATTTATTGGAGTTCTTTGAGGAAGTAACATGTGCTGTGGATAAAGGGGAACCGATGGAAGTACTGTACTTAGATTTCCAGAAAGCATCTGATAAGGTGCCACATCCAAGGTTATTGCAGAAAATAAAAGCTCATGGTGTAGAGGGTAACATATTGGCATGGATGGAAGATTCACTAACTAACAGGGAACAAGAGAGTCGGCATAAATGGGTCACTTTCTGGTTGGCCAATGGTGTACCGCAGGCATCAGTGCTGGGGTTTCAGCTTTTTACAATTTACATAAATGACTTGGATGAAAGGACCGAAGGTATGGTTGCTAAATTTGCTGATGACACAAAGATAGGTAGGAAAATAGGTTGTGAAGTCATAAGGAGGCTAACAAAGGGATAGATAGGTTAAGTAAGTGGGCAAAGATCTGGCAAATGGAGTATAATTTGGGAAATGTGAAACTGTCCATTTTGGCAAGAAGAATAATGGTGAGAAATTGCAGAGCTCCGAGATACGTAGGGATCTGGGTGTCCGAATGCATAAATCACATAAGGTTAGTATGCAGGTACAGCAAGTAATTAGGAAAGCCAATAGGTTATCATTTATTGCAAGGGGAATGGAATACAAAAGTATGGAGGTGATGTTTCAGTTCTAGAGGACATTGGTGAGACCACATCTGGAATACGGTGTACAGTATTGGTCGCCTTATTTAAAGGAAGGATGTAATGCGTTGGAAGCAATTCAGAGAAGGTTTACCAGACTAATATCTGGAATGGGTTGGCTGTCTAATAAGGAAAGGTTAGACAGGATAGGCTTATATCCACTGGATTTAGAAGAATAACAGGTGACTTGATTGAAACATATAAGATCCTGAAGGATCTTGATAGGGTGGATGTGGAAAGGATGTTTCCCCTTGTGGGAGAATCTAGAACTAGGGGTCACTTTTTAAATATAAGGGGTTGCCTATTTAAGACCGAGATGAGGAGAAATTTTTTCTCAGGAGGTTTGAGAGTTTTTGGCACTCTTTCTCAAAAGGCAGTGGAAGCAGAGTCCTTGAATATTTTTAAAGCAGAAGTAGATAGATTCTGTATAAGCAAGGGGGTGAAAGGTCACCAGGGGTAGGCAGGAATGTGGAGTAATCAGTTCAGCCATGAACTTATTGAACAGTGGAGCAGGCTCAAGGGGCTGAGTGGCCTACGCTTTCTCCTAATTTGTATGTTCATTCGTATGTACGTTTGTATGTACTGTTGTAAAGCTGAAAGATATACAATTTTATCAATCACGGTCATCAACACGTCTATCACGAGCTACTGGTAGCCAACGTTGGCCTTTGAGTAGCTCGCATAATGCTCCCGAACACTCACATCATTAATCTTCACAACATCACAACAGGAAGAGGGAAACACGAATGAGTGGGGGGGGGGGAGGCTCCAAACGGCAAGGGCATGGCAGGTGAACTCGAGCAGCGAGCAAATGGAATGAGCAGCAAGCCGGGGGAAGAGGGCAGAGAAAAGAGAGTCTCCATTGACCAGGAGAGAAGGGGCAAAGAGAAGTGGCTATAGGGGGAAAGGCCTTTTGTGCCAAATTGAGCAGTGCCATCTTGATTACCAGCAGCGTTCTGAGACATCGCAAACGTCTCAGTCATTTGCGCACATGCGAGTAGTGCACCACTTAGTGGTGGCGTTGTCAGCAAATGCATTCTTTTCCTTTATCAGAAGTAGCTCTCACTCAGGAAAAGGTTGGCGGCCTGTGTTCCATAACAATTGTAGCAGGTCACAATGAAGCAATCTGGGCACAAATTAAGAGTAACTGAAATGGGAACTGTCTGGTGTAATCAGGGAATTTTAGTGACCGAGACATTCCATTATCTTATGGTGATCCATCCAGCATTAAGGGCAGGATGGCCAAAGGATCTGTAAATATTATGAATAATTGTTTTCTTGTACAACATGTTGGCAACAAAACTAATAGTTGAATACTGGACCTAGTTTTCAGTAATGACCATGATCTGTTATCAGACCTTCATAAGATTCAACATGATGCTACTGAAAATTTAATGTAGATCAGATTTTTAAGAGGGTTAAATTTGGCAAGACAGCAAATGATTTGAGCATGATTGATTGGTAGTTTTACAAGGCAGGAATAAAAGCAACGCTGAAAATACGTGGAAGGTTTTTAAAGCTATCTTTGTGCAAAGGGAAGCCGTGTATGGTCCTAGAGTTGAAAAGGCACATAGAAAAACAAACCAATTTTTGCCTAACAAATTAGACTTAAGCAGAAACACTTCCAGTCTTAAGGAAAATATGCAGGAGAACAAAGATGGGCAACAAAGCCAGCTCAAGGCAACAAAAACAGTTATCTAAGCTGCTAGAAAGGATACTGAAGAGTTCAGAGGTTAGGTGCAATAGTGAAAGCAAGGTCTTTTTCAGTTATCTTTGGAGGCAGAGGACCATCATGGGCTACACAAGGCCACTGAAGGATTCTTCAGAGCACATTCAAGTGGGTTCCCAGGATATGAGCACCCTGCATCAGCCATTGCTACTAAAGATAATGCAGGATCATCAATAAATCATAGGATTGATACCATAATTCGAAGTGTCAAAGTAGCTCCAGATTTAGTCTGGTTACAATTATTGATCTCAAAACGAACCAGATGGCTGGCCTGAGCAGCATTCACCTGAAGGCACTCAAAGAAATAGAGGGTGTGCTTGGTGAGCCACTTAATCATACTGAACAACTTACTGGGGTTTAGAATTGCTCCCAAGGACTGGACAGAGGTCCATTTAGTGCCAATATTTTAAATGCGCAACAAGTCAGAACTAGGAAATTACTAGCCCATTAGTCTTGCATTGATTACAGGGGGCACTAGATCATTAGAGGATGAAGGGATCATTACAGATGCTCAGCAGGATCACCTTGACAGTGATGGGGTTCTTGGGAAATCTCAACATGGTTTCTGGAAAAGATCCTGTCTCACCAACTCAGTTGAATCTTTTGTTCAAGTTACTAAGTTGGTGGATGTTGGAAACCCAGTTGATACTATGTTTCTTGATTTTCAAAAAGCATTTGACAAGGTGTCACAAAAAGTGCATTCCAATAGAAGGTAGTAATTAATTGTAGTGGTTCTGCAGGGGGTCTAATCATTAATTGAGTCCCTCAGGAACTGGTGTTAAGGTTGTAGTTCTTAATTTTTATTTATGATAGAAGAGGACATCAAGGGAAATGTCTGCATGTTTGTGGATGATGCAAAGATACATGTGAGTATAAAAGGACCAGAGATGAGAAAAATAGATTACAAGCTTATCTGATGCGGCAGGGAAATGAGCCTGTATCTGTCATACGCCTTTTAACGTACATAAATGTAGCATAATGCTTTTGGGTAGGGGCAACTCCAAGCACATGCACATCATGCTAAACTTGTATTAAAAAATTCAGAGAGATTCACAAGTCTTAGATGTCTGAACATTAAAACCGTCAATTACCATATGCACTGTGCTGATGTATGTGAAGGAAGGTTTGCAATACTCAATCGTGCCTTTTAAATCAGAGACACTTCAGTAAAACAAATCAGGTTTTGTTTTGTAGGTAAAAAAAAAAAACACACTTTATTCAAAGTAGAGTCACAAGTAGTCGAACCTTACATGTTTGAGCTTCCACCAACATTGCCCATTCTGGCAGAGAAAACTTTACTGATCATCAGCTGCGGGGGAGAGCTGAAGAGAAAAAAAACAATACTTCAGTCACCTTAATATCCGATTTGTTATACAGTCTGCCAGAAATTCACTTCTCATCAACGATGTTGACATTTAAAACTTTACAACTCCATAATTTGTATTTTACCGAAGAATCTCCAGCAACCAATACAAGTCAAATCATCAGAAATGTTCACGCTGATCTGACCAATAAACCTACCATCTCCAGTAATTGTAGTATACTATCAAAATATAGTATGCCATTTCCAGCAGGCACTGTTTTGTTACAAAGGGTATTTGTAATAGAATGGAAATTTCCAATAGAGAGCACAAAAGAATAATCTAGAACACGACGATCACTCAAGTTAATTTTTAAAAAAGGAATGCCTCAGAGTGCATCATAACGAACTGCAGTGTAAAAACAAGAGCATGAAGAGAAATTCAGTGAAATGGCCATTTTAATATCTCAAAAACAAAATTTAAATTGGCTGATCATATTGCTCCATTATTGTAAATGCAGCGTAATACAATTAGAGTGCCTTTCAGGTACATCTCTTACCGTATGTGATGTATTTTCAATGTAGAGCCTTTGTAACTCATTGCAACAGAGCCGAACATCATTTCCCCAAGCATGTTGACATCAGAAGCAGGACGAGAATACTGCAAACAAGAGCCCCCATGGACAATATTGCACATCATTCATGCAGGTTAACAAATGTAGCAGAACCCAGTTTCCAGTAATAATGCTTTTATACCTCATTAGCTCAGATGGAGCCTGTAGCCCAGGAGTGAAGAACCTCTCATTATTTCTTTTTGGCAGTGGATGTAACAGAGTCAGGAAGTGTTTACTCAATGAGTAGTTACTCAAAAAGGAAATTAGAAACAAAAACTTAATAGAAACAAGTATTTAATCAAAGGTAAATTAGGACCATTTTACTTCTGTATACTTAAGGATAAGAGTTAAAGAACAGCAATTGTTTTTCTTCTCATCCTTAAAGGAAGTATTTCAAGTAAATACTCAGGGATGACAAACACACAAATTCAGTAATTTTTATATAGGTTTCTAGGGATTTATTGCGCATCTCTAGTTGTACTGGGAGCGTGGTGGTGGTGGTGATGCTCCCACAATAGTGGGAGGTAGGGAATTCAAGGATATCAATCCAGCGACAATGAAGGAACAGTGGTGATGTGTTCATACAAGCAAAGAAAGGCTTGGAAAGGAAATCCACAGTAACTTACAATAAAAGTTACTGTAGATCACCCATTTTACGAAAACATTGCTGTAAACTGGGCCTACGGTTAATTTACATGGACATTTAAGACCCAAATTAAAGTCACCTCATGGGCTCCATAGTAGTGTTTATTGTACACCATAAAAAGGCTTCTTCACTCCAGTAGGCCACACTTCTTTCCTCCAATAAGTCATACCAAGTTACTCCATCTTACAATCCAGTTCTGAATTTCTACTCAATTTTGTCATCTACAATAGTAACACTTGCCACAAAAGTTCATCATCTTACCTGATACCTAGGCAGTTGCTCTTTTTTAGGAGCACTGAAAGAGGGGGAATTTTGGGTGCAGGTACCACTGCTACCTGTGTGGCAGCATTTTCCATGCAGCTTGGACAGATCATCTGAACTTTTCTAGAAAACAAGACATTAATTCAGTTTCAGGAATCTTCCTTTCATGTATTGTGCATTTTGATGTGTAACTCAATTATTCTGATATAAACTTCAGTATATTTAATATAAAACCTTTCGGGAGACAGAAAGGAATGAGCATACTTTACCTACAAAAGACAACTTGATTTTTTTATGTACAATCTTAATCCTTACAGAACTGCAATTGCATTTCTGAAGCAAAATGATGTCAATCACAATACATTTCATATCAATGTAAAACATGGAACAAGAGTCAACATTTCTTATGGGTTTGAAAGTTTAAAACAAAATGAAGATCTCTGATCCTGGCTACCCACTTTTCATCAAACCATTTCAGTTCTCACTTAGGATCCAGTGATTACTCTCCTTCCCCTACCACACTCCCCGATATAAAGTAGTTTTAAACGTTCTAAGTTTTAAGACAAGTAGAAATCAAGTTTTGTTACAGCCTGAAAGGTCAATATTAGGGTTTGACACCCAAAGCATTATCAGCAAACTGGCATTAAACAGACAGTATGATAGCAAGATTAGCTGGTTTGAGAAATGGGAAAATTTACATTTATACACTATGGAATGTGCTTCTGGATTTAAACACAAGGCCCACCATTGTGCAGAATAGAGATAGCTTTACTTTGCACTTGCCTTTTGTAACTAGATTCAAGATACTCTGCTGACCTAGCTAGAAATCGTTTCTAATCTTCATTGCTAACATCCCCTTGAGAAAATAAAAGTGCACAGAAAACTCAGCAGTATAGTACTACATTAGAAGTTATAAGAAATAGAAAATACTGTGATGTTAGAGAAAGGATCACGACCTGCCTCAGACATCTAGTGAGTAGCATTCACAGAAAGGCCAACAGGATGTGTGACTCAATTAAAGGGAGAAATGAAGATAAAACACCCTACTCAGGCCCCCTTCCCTCACCTTTTTCCAATACATTGATGACTATCAATGCCACTTCCAGCTTTCACCCTGAACTGGCAAACTTCATCAACTTTCCTTCCAATTTTCACCCTTCTCTCCTCTTCACACGGTCCAACTCTGACACTTCCCTTCCTCAACTTCTCCGTCTCCATTTCTGGGGATAGGCTGTCTACTAATATTCATTACAAGCCTTCCGACTCCCACGGCTACCTTCACTTCCTCACACCCTGTTTCCTGTAAGGACTCCATCCCATTCTCCAATTTCTCCATCTCAGACACATCTATTCTGATGATGCAGCCTTCCAAAACGGCGCTTCAGACATGTCTCCCTTATTCCTCAACTGAGGATTTCCCCCACCACGGTAGTTGACAGGGCCCTCAACCACGTCCAACCTATTGCCTGCACTTCTGCCCTCACCCCTTCCCCTCCCTTCCAGAACCGCAACAAGGTTCCCCTTGTCTTCACTTTCCACCCCAGCAGCCTCCACAACCAAGAGGATCATCCTCCGCCATTTCTGTGACCTCCAGCATGATGCCACCACCAAACACATCTTCCCTTTCCCCTCCAGTCAGCATTCCGAAGTGAACGTCCCCTCCGCAACACCCCAGTCCACTCCTCCATCATCCCTGACACCTCACCCCTTTCCACGGCACTTTCCCATGCAATCACATGAGGTATAACACCTGCCCTGTTACCTCCTCTCTCCTCACCGTCCAATGCCCCAAACATTCCTTCCAGGTGAAGCAGCAATTTACTTGTACTTCCTTCAATTTAGTATACTGTATTCGCTGCTTACAATGCGGTTGCCTCTACACTGGGGAGACCAAACGCAGATTGCATGGCTGCTTTGTGGAACACCTCCGCTCAGTCCGAAAGCCTGACCCTGTGCTTGCCATTTCAACACCCGCCCCCAGCTCTCATCCCCACATTTCTGTCTTTGGCCTGCTCCAGTGTTCCAGTGAACAGCAACGCATGCTCAAGGAGCAGCATCTGATCTTTCGATTAGGCACTCTACAGCGTTCCAGACTGAACATTGAATTCAATAACTTCAGAGCATGACTGGTCTTTTTTTTTTTAATTTAATTTTTTTAACCATGTGCCTGCTTTTCATTTTGACAGAGCTCTCATTATTCTGCCATGAACACTCTCTGGACTAATACTTTGTCTTTCACCACAAGCATTAACACACTCTTTGCCCTAGGACAGCTTTGTTACTTAATCTCTCCTGCCCTTTGTCCTATCAAACACCTTCCCCTTGGCTCACTTCCCCACTACCCCCATCCTTCACTTGTTTAAAATCAAATTCTTTTCTAATCTTCGCCAGTTTTGACAAAAGGTCATGGACCTGAAATTTTAACTCTGCTTCTCTCTCTACAGATGCTGCCAGATCTGCTGAGTATTTCCAACAGTTTTTATTTCAGATTTCCAGCATCCGCTGTATATTTTCCTTTTAAGATAAAACATTGATTTGCCCCTATAAATGTGCAGAGTGAGCATTTGTCTTTAGACAAATTTGCTGCTCAATTGTTTTGTATGTTCCAAGCTTTTAAAAGTATAATTATAAATTAATTCCATCAGCAACCTACATCTTGAAGTTAATAGACGAATAGTAATGAAGAATCTGAGATTTATACACAACATTAAAAGGAAATTCATAAAAATTCCTAAAAGCATTAGGTTTCATTATAGAAAGAGGCAAATAAGTATGCTGACTACTGAACCTATCTGGCATTTGCTTCAGAATTAAAGGCAAACATTTTTTTTTAAAAAGCTATGAACCAAGTTTACATACAGAACAAGGCCAACACTTATCAGAATACATGATTCGGCAAAAGCTACACTTTGAATTCCAGCTCAAATCACTGGAACGCACCTTTGGAACCAAAATCTTACAGCAATGAAGGAGGCCATTCTGCCCATTGTGCCTATGCCAACTCTTTGAAAGAGGTATCCAATTACTCCCACACCCCTTGCTCTTTCCTTAGAACAATACTTTTTTTTCCCTTTTCAAATACATATTGAATCTGTTTCAATCACCCTTTCAGGCAATGCATTCGAGATCATAATCACTTTAAAAAAAATCTCACCTCCTCTCTGGTTCTTTTACTCATTATCTTAAACTTGTGTCCTCTGGTAATTGACCCTCCTGCCAGTGGAAACAATTTCTCCTTTTTAACTATTAAAATCCCTCATAATTTTGAACACTTCTATTAAACCCAGCTTTAAACCTCTCTGCTCCAGAACAAATCGGAGTCTCTAATCTCGCCACGTAACTTAAATCCCTCATACTTTCATCATTCTGGTAAATCTTCTTTGCACCCTCTCCAAGGTCTTGACATTCATCCTAAAATGTGATGCCCAGAACTGGACACAACACTCCAGCCAAGGCCTAACCACTGATTTATAAAGGTTTACCATAACCTCATTGCTCATTCCTCTACTAATTAAGCCAAGGATCCTTGTGCTTTAACAGCTTTATCCTGTCACCTTCAAAGATTTGTGTATGCAATCCTCTAGGTGTTTCTGCTCCTGCACCCCCTTTAAAGTTGTAACAGTTGGTTCATATTGCTTTACTTAATTCATCCAACCAAAATGCATTACCTCACATCTCTGCACTTAACGTAATCTGCCAAGTGTCTGCCCATGTTAACAGTCTACGCATGTCCTCTTGAAGTCTATTACCATCCTCCTCACGGTATACTACATTCCCAAGTTTTGGGCCATCTGCAAACCTCAAAATTATGCCCTTTATAAGGAACACAAGAAATAGGAGAAGACGACCATATGGCCCATCGAAACTGCTCTGTCATTCAATACGATCATGGCTGATCTTGGGCTTCAATTCCACTTTCCTGCCCAGTCCCCATATCCCTTGATTCCCTGAAAGACCAAAAATCTATCTATTCTAGCCTTAGATGTATAAAATGATGGAGCATCCACAACCCTCCGGAGTAGATAATTCCAAAAGATTCACAACCCTTTGAGTGAAGTAATTTCTCCTCAGCTCAGTCCTGAATGATTGACCCCTTATCCTGAGATTGTGTCCCCGTGTTCTAGATTCCCTGACCAGCGCGAACAATCTCTCAGCTTCTACCCCATCAGAAACTTGTATGTCTCAATTAGATCGCCTCTCATTCTTCTAAACTCCAGAGAATATAGGCCCAATTTACTCAGCCTCTCATCACAGGACAAGCCCCTCATCCCAGGGACCAATTTAGTAAATCTTCGCTGCACTGCCCCCAGTGCAAGTACATCCTTTCTTAAATGTGGAGACCAAAACTGCACACCGTATTCCAGGTGCAGCCTCACCAAAGCCCTGTACAACTTTAGTAACACTTCTTTATTCCTGTACTCCAATCCCCTTGCAATAAAGGTCAATATGCCATTTGTCTTCCCAATAGCCTGCTGCACCTGCACATTAACTTTGTCTGTTCCTTGTATGGGTACTCCCAAGTCTCTCTGAACATCAACACTTAGCAGTTTCAAACTTTGTAAAAAATATTCTGCTTTTCCACTTCCCTACATTATACTCCATTTGCCATCTTGTTGCCCACTCACTTAACCTGTCAATATCTCTTTGCAGCCTCTCTATATCCTCCCCGCAGCTTACATTTCAACCGAGCTTTGTATCAGCAAACTTAGATACATTACTTAGTTTAGTTTAGAGATACAGCACTGAAACAGGCCCTTCGGCCCACCGAGTCTGTGCCGACCATCAACCACCCATTTATACTAATCCTACACTAATCCCATATTCCTACCACATCCCCACTTGTCCCGATATTTTCCTACCACCTACCTATACTAGTGACAATTTATAATGGCCAATTTACCTACCAACCTGCAAGTCTTTTGGCTTGTGGGAGGAAACCGGAGCACCCGGAGAAAACCGACGCAGACACAGGGAGAACTTGCAAACTCCACACAGGCAGTACTCAGAATTGAACCCGGGTCGCTGGAGCTGTGAGGCTGCGGTGCTAACCACTGCGCCGCCCACATTACTCTCTCTCTTCATCCAAGTCATTAATATAGAGTGTAAATAGTTGAGGCTTCAGCACTGATCCTTGCAGCACCCCACTATTCACTGCCTGCCAACTTGAAAATGCCCCATTCATGCCCACTCTCTGCTTCCTGTGTCAATCAATCCCCCATCTAATACCCAATACCTCCAGCTAATCTATTACCCCAACACCATGAGCCCTCATCTTGCCTATTAATGTTTTATGTGGCACCTTATCGAATGCCTTTTGAAAATCCAGGTATACAACATCTACTGGTTCCCCTTTATCTACCCGACTAGTTACCTCCTCAAAAACTCTAATAAATCTGTCAAACAGGATGCCCCTTTAGAACAAGTCCGCATGGTTTTACTAATCATCCAAGTGCAACGTAAAGACTTATTTAATAATAGTTTCCAGCATCTTCCCAACGACTGATGTTAGGCTAACTGGCCTGTAGTTCCCTGTTTTCTCTCTACCTCCTTTCTTGAAAAGCGACATAACATTTGCCAACTTCCAAACTGATGGGGCCATTCCTGAATCTAAGGAATTCTTAAAAATTATAGCAAGCGCATCCACTATTTCTGAAGCTCTCTCTTTTAGAACCTTAGGATGTAGGCCATCTGGTTCCTGGGGACTTGTCAGATTTTAGTCCCTCAAGTTTCTCCAATACTTTTTCTTGGCTGAGATCAATATCCTTAATTTCCTCACTCTTTTTAGCCCCTAGGTTACTGCCTATTTCTGGTATGGAACTTGTGTCTTCTACTGTGAAGACAGACACAAAATATTTGTTCAATGCCTCTGCCATTTCCTCATTCCCCATGATAATTTCTGCTATCTCTGCCTCTAAGGGACCAATATCTATTTTAGCTACTCTCTTCCTTTTTATGTACTTATAAAAGCTCTTAGAATCTGTTTTTATATTGCTGGCTAGTTACGAATTCTATTTTTTCCCTTTTTATCAACTTTTTGGTGGCCCTTTGCTGCTTTCTAAAACACTCCCAATCCTCAGACTTGCTACTATTTTTTGCAACATTGTAAGCCTCTTCTTTTAGTCTAATACTCTCCTTAACTTCCAGAGTGAACCACTGATGGGGCTTTCTTGACGAGTTTTTGGTTGGAATGTACTTTTGTTGAACCCTTTGAATTGTTTCTTTTAAATGGTTCCCACTGTTCATTTACTGCCATACCTTCCAGTCTATTTACCCAATTAACCTTAGCCTGTTCTCCCCTCATACCTTCGTAATTGGCTTTAAGTTTAGGATTCTTGTTTCTGATTGAAATACATCTCTTTCAAACTTAACATGAAATTCAATGGTATTATGACCAGTATTTCCCATTTTACTATGACATTGCTTATTAACCCTGCTTCATTACACAATATGAGACTTGAGATAGCTTTATCCCTCGTCAGTTCTACAACATATTTTTTCCAAGAAACTGTTAGGAAAGCATTCTACAAATTCATCTTCTGGACCACTATTGCCAATTTGATTGTCCCAGCCTATATGCAGATTAAAGTTCCCCACAATTAATACATTACTTTTTCTACATGCTCCAAAAATTTCCCATTTAACATTCTGTCCAATAATATAACTACTGTTAGGGGCCTGTAAACTGCTCCCACCTGTGTTTTCTGACTCCTGCTATTCCTAATTTCCACCCAAACTGATTCTACTTCATGATCTTCTGAGGCCAGATCCCTCCTTATTAATGTCCTTATGCTATCCTTCACTATCAGGGCTACCCCTCCTCCTTTGCCATTCTGTCTGTCCCTCCGAAATATTGTGTACCCTGGAATATTTATTTCCCAGCCTCATCGCTTTATAACCATGTCTTGGTATTGGCAATTAGATCCAGATCATTTATCTCTATTCGTGCCACTAGTTCAACTATCTTATTCCAGATGTTTCGTGCATTCAGATGAAGGAACTTGAACTTCATATATTTACCTCCATTTCCTGCAATGACCTTGTTTGCCAATGCACAATTTTTGTTGAACTGTCCCTTCCTGTTCCATTCTGGTGGGAGTTACCCACATCACTATCCTGCTCCGATGCCCTGACCTCTCTCTTTGGATTTCTAAATTTCCCTGTACCCAAACCCATTTCCCCTGCCCCCCCCCACCAATATTAGTTTAAAGCCCTATCCACCGCCCTAGTTAGGCGATTAGCCAGTACACTGGTTCCAGCCTATTCAAGTGAAGCCCATCCCAACGGAATAGTTCCCTTTTCCTTGAGTACTGATGCCAGTGCCCCAAGAATTGAAACCTCTTCCCACAGCACTCTTTGAGCCACACATTTACACCCAAGCTCAGGTTATTATTGTACATCAAAAAAGGCAGTGGTCCCAATACCAACCCCAGAAGACACCACTGTATACTTCAAGTCTGAAGAAAGACAGTTGACTATTACTCTCAGTCTCTTAGCCAACTCCACATCCATGCTGCTACTGCCCTTTTAATCCCATGGGCTTCAAAGTTTTGATCTATGTAAGCACTTGACACTTGCTATTTTTAAAAAAACTGGGAAGGAGCTATTGGAGATTCTCAATACGGCTTCTGGAATAAAAATGGCTCTCAAACGTGTTAAATTTTTTGAGAAAGTTATTATGTAGGCGCATGCAGGCATTCCAGTTGACACTGACATTGAGTATTGATTTTCAAAGAAGTTTTTAAACAAGATGCTGCAAAATAAAAGTTACCAAATAATGTTGAGTACTGCAGGTTTGGTGAGCAGATTTTGGGCTGGATAAGGATTAGATTGCATTCCCAGATGGGAAATGGTTGTTGATCATACTGGTTATGCATGAGAACCAACTGCTACAGGAGACCCACAGGAATCATTGGCAGGACTAGTATATTTCACCATCTTCATCACCATTCTGGGTCGAGGCATTGAAGGAATTGCCCGCAAGTTCATGGATGATGCAAAGTTAAAGGAATGAAAGCTTAGATGAGAGAGTCTGCATCTAGCAGGTGATATTTAATATCGGTAAATATATAACATTATGCACATGTGTACACTATCCAGGGTTGTGTGTTGAAGACTGCTAGATAGGAGAAAAATCTGTATGTTGCACTGCATGAATCCTTCAAAATAAAGACCAGTGCTGCAAAAGTAAATAGTGTTAGGTTGTATTGCCAGGATAATTAATGACACATATAGACTATCTTTGTAACAGGCCTTGTTCAGACTTCATTTAGAATTCTATCTCCAGCTTTAGTCTTCTCACATGATGGGTGAGAGGCACCCTGGAAAAAGGCTTAAAGGAAGATCACTATATTAACACCTCGTTTAAAATGCCATCAACTATCACAATAGACCTTGAAAGCTTAGGATTTGTATTTTAGTAAAACAAACTGAGGTGACAATCAGATCAGCCATGATCTTATTGAATGGTGGAGCAGGCTCAAGGGGCCGAATGGCCTACTCATGATCCTAATTCGTATGTATGTTCGTATGGGTTGCATTCCCTTGAGATCAGAAGGTTGAAAGATGATCTCTTTCAGGCTTTTTAAAATGGTAAGTTCCAATCGTGTAGATACAGAGAAGCTGTTTCCATAGTGTGGAAATCCAGAACAAGGGGCCTGGCAAATCAGGCTAAGGGTTAGATCAATAGAGATGCAGTGGCAGACATTTAAAGGGGATATTTCAGAATACACAGAATAGATTTCAAATAGAAAGAAAAATTCTAAAGGTGGGACCCACCATCCGTGGTTAACCAAAAAAGTTAAAGATAGCGACGTGCAGGCCCCTACCTGCCAAGAATGAGGCATATTAATTTTGCCACATGGACATCAAATTTAAAATTGCTGCTGGGAAGAAGCAAAGGCCTGTTACAAGGGGTTGCCAGGCCCTTGGCTAGAAAGACATTTTTGCATATTAACAGACTGTGTGTAGACAAAGGACCATCCCCTGACACACACACTACACAGAGCCAAGACATGGTCAGACCAGTTGGTCACATAACTAACCAGCTGCTGCAAAATTTGAACTGAGTTTTAAATTGGGGAGACGGTGTTTGAGAAAGCAGAATGCTCCGGAACTGAAGACCTCCCTGTCTATCTGCCTGCTCCCTTCTCTTTCGCATGGAATTCCAAAAAAACCCACTGATGACATAGGAACCCCAAGAGAGAAAAGCCTCCTACAATGAACAAGGTTTAAGAAGAAGCCCCAACGAAAAGCAAGATCCAGCTACAATCAGTGAGCTCAAAGACCCGTAACAAAAACTCTTCAGATATTGCCTCAAAATTTTGCACTTTATTTCTTCTGCTCTTTTTTTGTCCCCTTCTGCATGTGCGTATTGCATATGCATGCCAGTGTGGGCGTTAACCGAATTAGAGTTTAAGTTAAATAAAATTTTAAACTCTTTAAACTTAAGAAAACCTGTGTGCGTACTGGTTTCTTTACCTTATAATTGGAAATCGGTGAACAAGGATTCACCAAGGGGGAGCTAAAAAAAAGTGTTTAAAATAAAGCCCTATTACAGCAAGACCAGGTGAAGGCAGAAAGGAAACTGGAGATCTCTTTCTTACCTGGTCGTAACAGTAGCATCAAACTTGAAAAAGCCTATAACTGCGCAACGAAGGGAGGCACATCAGAAGTTTGGCCAGAATATAAAAAACTGCAAAGAATGACTAAAAGATTGATAAGGAAGGTAAAATTAGAGTACGAGAGAAAGTTAACAAGAAATATAAAGACAGATGGTAAGAGTTTCTAAAGATTTTGTTTTTAAAAAGTTAACGAAGTGAGCATTGGTCCAATAGAAAGTGAGTCTGGAGAATTAATAATGGATAATAAAGGAGATGGCAAATGAACTAAACAGGTATTTTGCATCGGTCTTCACTATTGAGGATTCAAAATAACATCTCCGTATTAGCTTTAGTCAGGAAATGGAAGGGAGGGAGGAACTCAAGAAAATTACAATCACCAGGGAAGTGGTACTGAATAAATTGTTGGAGCTGTGGCTGACAAGTCCTCGGGTCCTGATGGACTTCATCCTAGGGTGTTAAAAGTGGCTAGTGAGATAATTGATGCGTTAGTTTTAATTTTCCAAAATTCCCTAGATTCAGGGAAGGTTCCGTTAGATTGGAAACAGAGAATGTAACTCCTTTAATTCAAAGGGAGGGAGACAGAAAGCAGGAAACTACAGGTCAGTTAGCTTAACATCTGTCATAGGGAAAATGTTAGAAGCCATTATTAAAAATGTTATAGCAGAGCATTTAGAAAAATTCAAGGTAGTCAGGCAGAGTCAACATGGTTTTGTGAAAGGGAAATCATGTTTACCCAATTTATTGGAGCTGTGGCAAACAGAGTATAACGTGGGAAAGTGTGAAATTGTCCACTTTGGCAGGAAGAATAAAAAAAGTATATTATCTAAATGGTGAAAGATTACACAACTCCGAGATGCAGAGGGATCTGGGCGTCCTAGTGCATGAATCGCAAAAGGTTAGTATGCGGGTACAGCACACAATTAAGAAAGCTAATAGAACTTTGTTTATTGCAAGGGGCATTAAATACAAAAGTAGGGAGGTTATGCTTCAGCAATACAGGGCATTGGTGAGACCGCATCTGGAGTACTGTGTACAGTACTGGTCTCTTTATTTAAGGAAGGATGTAAATGCATTGGAGGCAGTACAGAGAAGGTTTACTACACTAATACCTGGAATGGACTGGCTGTCTTCCGAGGAAAGATTGGACAGGCTAGGCTTGCATCCACTGGAATTTAGTAGAGTAAAAGGCGACTTGATTGAAACATACAAGATCCTGAGGGGTCTTGACAGGGTAGATGTGGAAAGGATGTTTCCCCATGTGGGAGAATCTAGAACTAGGGGGCACGGTTTAAAAATAAGGGGTCGTCTATTTAAGACAGAGATGAGGAGAAATTTTTTCTCTAAGGGTCGTGAGTCTTTGGAATTCTCTTCCTCAAAAGGCGCTGGAAGCAGAGTCTTTGAATATTTTTAAGGCAGAGGTTGATAGATTCTTGATAAGCAAGGGATTGGAAGGTTATCGGGGGTAACTGGAAATTGGAGTAGTCAGTTCAGCCATGAACTTATTGAATGGTGGAGCAGGCTCAAAGGGTTGCGTGGCCTACTCCTGCTTCTAATTCGTATGTAAGCCTCTGACAGCTCTCGTAGCCACAGTATTTATGTGGCTGCTCCAGTTCAGTTTCTGGTCAATGGTACCACCCCACCCCCCAAGATGTTGATAGTGAAGGATTCAGTGTTAGTTAGATTCTCTCTTGTTGGAGATGGTCATTGCCTGGCACTTGAGATGTAAATGTTACTTGCCACTTATCAGTCCAAGCCTGGATCCTGTCCAGATCTGGCTGCATGCAGGCATGGACTCCTTCCGTATCTGAGGAATCGCGAATGGTGTTGAACATTGAGCAATCGTCAGCGACCATCCCCATTTCTGACCTTATGATGGAGGCAAAGTCATTGAATAAGCAACTGAAGATGGTTCGGCTGAGGACACTACCTTGAGAAACTGCTGCAGTATTGCCCTGGGGCTGAGATGATTGGCCTCCAACAACTACAACCATCTTCCTTTGTGCTAGGTTTGAGTAACCAGTGGAAAGATTTCCTGCTGATTCCCATTGTCTTCAATTTGGCCAGGGATCCTTGATGCCACACTCAGTCAAATGCTGACTTGATATCAAGGGTAATCACTCTCACCTCGATTTCAGCTCTTGTGTACTCACTACTCCAATTGGTCCTCTGAATCTGTTGTACCTTCAACCACCTTGGCCCCATTCTCCAATTTTCTTCCTAAACCACTGCATCTATTCATCTTCATTTCCTCCTTTAAGACTCTCCCTTAAACTCCACTTCTTTGGAAAGCTTTTGGTCACTCTTTTTAAGCTCTTCTTTAGCTTGGCATCAGTTTTTCCATATGATTTAGGAATCTATGTTAAAGGTTTTATATAAATGCAAATTGTTACTGAAGCAGCCTCCCCTTGGACCAGATGAGAAGCCACAAAAGTGAACAGGGGACGCTGATCTGTGATCAGAGGCTTTTTTTTTTTAAAAAGCTATGGATTACTGGATGCATCTTGTATCATCTTGCACTCCTGACTGAAGCAGTAAGTGAGGATAAGGAGAATGACAAGAAACGCAGATAGGCACAGAAAGAAAAAATCAATACAGTGATTACAAAATCTCAAATATGGATGGCTAAAAACCCAGAGCCCAAAATTAAAATTAAGTCCCATCTCCTAAAGAGAGACCCCTTAAAGTGAAAATTCTATTACCAAATCAGCATGGGAACTGCCAGAATCTGATCATATAATATGCACATTACGAATGTGAAAGGTGGGTCATATCTGATTCATCCAGTTGAATTTGTTTTTTTGAAGTTGTCACTGACAAGAGATAAGATTTGGTAATCTAAAAAGGCATCTCATACATGATTTCTGATAAATGCCAGTCACTTCTCTTCAATTAGTCAAAAATTTAAATTCAGAAACAAACAAAACAAAAAATCATTGAACACTCTAGTGTTCCAAGAACCTAAATCATCTGACAAGAGAACAGTAGACTCATCATGAGATACTTTCATTTAATCTGGGCTTCAACATGTGACTGTTTTTCCTAACTAGTTTCCAGTGACAGGAAAAATACTGAAACGTAACACTATTAATAAAAAGATTACAATTGGGTATACAACCATTAGAAATTACATACAGACAAACCTGCTTAATTGCAGCTGCTCAGGTCAAATTTGCAGATTGCAATAAAATGGGAATTTCTAAAAGTGGGAAGCATCAAAAATCTTGTTTTGCCTAAATTTCTTACAAGAAAAATGCTGATCTAGTTCTTAAGCTGTAAAGAATTGCACTTTTTTTGTTTTAAAGACCCCTTTCTAGCTCATAAAATTCAAACATGTCACTATCTTTCGACTGGATAAATCACCAGAGGAGAATGTTTCTGTGACTAGCTTATGATTCAATTCCTTCACTGTTCAAAACATCCACTTGCTTGCATGACAATAAGTTATGACACTGTTGTTGAACCATTTTGAAAAACAATCTGACTTCTACTGGAAATCAGGCACTTTGACCAACAGGTCTACAGAAATGGTTGCTTTGAAATGGAAACGGTAATTAAACGAGTTACAAATTAATGTGATGATTGAACTATAGTTTTCATCTCTTCAAACACTAATTTTGCTTGCAGTTGACAAATTGTGCTGTAGTGCAGATGCAGTAAAAGAAAATCGAGTAGAGAAACCCAAGTGCCAATTTCCTGATTTGTTATAAAGATGGCATAATTAAAGTAACATTTTCTCCAACCAGTAATGAAGGGACGCAACATGTACACGTGCAAACTTGCATAACATAGCCTTTTATAGAAGAACCTGGTATGAAACTCAAAAATAATTAGCAGTCTTTCCTTCAATTATTTAAAACCTCAAATCTCCGTCCCCTGGTTACCAACCCTCCTGCCAGTGGAAACAGTTTTTCCTTTTTATTCTATTAAAGCCCTCAATTTTGAACACTTCCCTATTAAATATAGCCTTAAATGTCTCTGCTCTATGATCTCACCACATAACTGAGGTCCCTCATACCTGCTATCATTCTAGCATCTTTGCTAAGATTTGGAGACATCCTTCCTAAAATACAATGTCCAGAGAATTGGACACAATTGTCCAGCTGAAACTTACCAGTGATTTTGAAAGGCTGAGCATAATGTCCTTACTTTTGTATGCTGTTCCTCCATTTATAAATCCCAGGAAGCACAGAAGTCCTCGAGGTGGCCAGCATACACACCCTACTTAGCCAGCGGCGCTTGAGATGGCTTGGCCATGTGAGCCGCATGGAAGATGGCAGGATCCCCAAAGACACATTGTACAGCGAGCTCGTCACTGGTATCAGACCCACCGGCCGTCCATGTCTCCGCTTTAAAGACGTCTGTAAACGCGACATGAGGTCCTGTGACATTGATCACAAGTCGTGGGAGTCAGTTATCGCCAGAGTTGGCAGGCAGCCATAAAGGCGGGGCTAAAGTGTGGCGAGTCGAAGCGACTTAGCAGTTGGCAGGAAAAAAGACAGAAGCCAACTGTGCAACAGCCCCAACCAATTTTATCTGCAGCACCTGTGGAAGAGTCTGCCACTCTAGAATTGGCCCTTATAGCCACTCCAGGCGCTGCTTCACAAACCACTGACCACCTCCAGGTGCTTACCCCTCATCTCTCGAGACAAGGAGGCCAAAGAAGAAGAAAGCCCAGGAACCCACCTGCATTTTTAACTGCCTTATCAATTTATTCTGCCACCTTCAAAGATTTGTGTATGTGAACCCCGAGGTAATTCTATTCGTGCACTCCATTTAAAGTGATAATGTTTATATTACCTCTGCTTGTTCTTCCTTTCAAAATGCATCATGTCACACTTCTCTTAAATTTTATCTGCTATTTGTCAGCCCATTTCACCAGTCTGTCTATACCCTTCCGAATTCCACTATCATCTTCCTCACCGTTTACTACATTCCCAAGTTCTGTGTCATCTGCAAACTTTGACATTGTGTCCTTTGTAACCTAGTCCAGGTCATTAAATAGACAACAAAAAGAGTAGTGGTTTTTAACACAAACCTTTAAATAAAAGGTATGTGTATCTATGAACAAGTTTCATTGAGAAGGGGAGGGAGATTTTCAATGTTACAAAATGGACATTCTACAAGCTATAATGTCTAGGCTATATGAGGATGCAATCTCAAAAATCTGTCGCTGTACAGGAAAAAGGGTCTTGGATTCAGTTTTCCAATCCCATGAAATTTAACAAAAAACACTGTGGAAGGCCATTTCAGATGTACACACACACCCATACAATAACTTCAAGATAAAGAATAGAGTTAATGCTAAAGCATGTCAATGCTAAAGCATGCCTTTGCAACTTGATCCCATAGCATACACAAATTGCCAAGCAATAATTTGACTGACTATAGCTTTAACTCTACTACAGTGAAGAATTTTAATCATAGCTTTGAAAGTAACTGGCAGGAAGCAGGGAATTTTATTTAATTCAGGGGCTGAAGAATTCATATTTCAAAATTATAGCTCAGAATTCACTGCCAAGAAATACTAACTTGACTCAATCATAAAATGGCAAATATTCCTGCAATTTCATCACTTCTGATGAAAGGTCATTAACATAAAATATTAACACTCACACACACGAGGCTGCTTGACCTGTTGACTATTACCAGCATTTTCTGTTTTTATTTTAGATTTCCAGCATCTGCAGTATTTTGCTTTTGTGTTACTACAATTTTAGACTTCATTTTTGCTCTATGTTTCAACACTAGGTGCAGGTTATCAATAATAGTTACATCAGACTATTTTCTACATTATATATCCAAGTATAAACATAGAAACTCAAGTGACAGGGGATTTAACGTGATGGTGGGGGATGGTGGGGGAAATTGTCTGTCTTATTTGGGAATAATATTCATGAGTGACAAGCTACAGTGACAGAAGGGGCAGAATTAGCCTTCTCTGTGCAAAACAGATTTTTTGGGGGGTTTGGCTAGAAAGTTGGGACAAGAAAGACCCCTTACACTTGGGGGTTACTTATACATCAGTAAATACTCAGTATTTTCTGCTCCATAAAAAGGTATAAACTGAAGATTCTATGACATTCCCAGCATACAATTCTCAAATGCCAACTATAGTTACTCATTCAACCCCATGACAGACTGCTGATAGCTTATGAAGCTGAAGAGTTCAGAAATGTAAGTTGGATGGAACATAGGAGGAGTAGGCCATTCTGCCTATTAAGCCTGCTCTGCTATTCTGCAATTAGATCATGGCTGATCTACATCAATGCCACTTTCCTGCGTTATTCCCATATCCCTTGATGTTATTGGTATCTAGATATCTATTGATTTGTGTCTTGAACATGCTCAATGATTGAGCTTCCACAGCCTTCTGGGTTATACTGTACCCACTTACATTTACAAAAAGCATCTTCCATTCAAAATTGTTTTTATAGCAGATACAGATGTTCAACATTAAAAAAATTTTTTTAAACTGCAGCAGTTACCTGCACTGTGGCACCTTCGACTTTATGCACTGCTTTAGAATCAAACAGAACATGTCTACCTCTCCTTTCACAATCCTGGTAAACAATCAGTCGAATTTGGTTAACTTCAAACTCCACAGGTGTCCAGCTGTAATGGGACAAAGGAGGATGTTAAGAAAAAAAGATATGTATCTACAACATAAAGCAGCTAAACTAAGGGGAGGCACTGAGAAGAGAGACAATGGAATGAGAACTTTGAAATTACCCATAGGAGAAACTTTAAAGATCAATTTTGAGGTACAGAAATTGCAGATTGTAAGCATATTTATGGGGTGGCACAATGCGATTTTATGCCTACCTGCCCTTATTCCCCATTTAGCCAGGATTATCAGGGGAATATTAAGCAACAGAGACATACGAACAGTGAAATGGCATCTTTGTAGGTGGACTCAAGGATGCAATCTCAATACTGCACATTTTTCTACACAAGTCAATTGTAAAAATTTTTTTAACTCAAAATGCACCACATATGCTGCTCTCATCAAGCTTGAACTATCTAAATGATATTGCAGCACTTAGAAGTATGATACTTCACTACAATTTTAATTGGTTAGCTAAATGCTGCCTTGAATTGTATTTGTAAAATCACAACTGCATTTAACAAACAACTAAATAACTACAGTGTTGTAGAACTGCATATTTTATAATGAGTGATTGCTGCTTCAGTGGAATTGAGTTTAAAACCAGTTTGCAACTATTGGAGACAGCACCTTCACCAAAAGCTAGGAGATACACATTCATACCAGCCATTACAAAACTACTTCACTGGTCAATATGCTGTGGATATGGACACCTTAACCACTCAGCCAATTATGCTGTCCCTAGAGGTACTGACTTCTCAGTATACTAAGTACATACTGCCCTGTTTACACAGCTTTGTGTATGCTTCCTGCAAACCTGCCATTTGCAGCTAGGTGGTATAAATACAGCACAAGTAACAGATCTTAAATGTATTTCCAATGGCTGATAATCACATTTTTAAAAAATCTGATCAAAATTATGACAAAGTTTACAACTTGAAATTGGTTCCAATGTGGGAATGTGATCATACACTAGTTAGGGTCAAAGATGTCACATCCATTGTATTATTGCATTAAAACTTACCTGATCAGCATGCTGAGGTAGCAATAGCAAAAATGCCTGAAGTTTCTTCAAATTCCATGAATTTCAACATGATTGCATTTTGTGGAGTTATTTTGATACATTTGTCACATTGCTTTTGTAATTGTTTTTCTGTATTTTTAACTGCCTGACCCAATACCTACAGCCAAGAGAATAGGCATACAACCTGTCAGCAGTGACCCATATACCTCACTCTATTAAAGAGTATAGGCCAGCTAGGTATGATCCTCCTTTCCAATTTTCAGTTCCTGCTGCTGGGGATATGCTGAAGCTTGTTCAAATCAAAACTAAGGATAACAGGACTACAGCTCATGTACTTGACTACTTGCCTATGTAAATTGTGACAAATTTTTAAAAGCAATTCATTGGCTACAAAGTGTTTTAGGGTGTCCTTAGGATGTAAGGAAGGTGATATATAAATTAATTTTTCATAGCATTTAAGCTTAGCACCACTGTACTAATCTCATTTTTTAAATTTAGAAGCATTCCCCCAACTCTTTACAACACTATTTTCTGCCTGTACTGGTGTCTTAGCCGGCATTGCTCCAAAACAAGCCATGAAAGACAAATACTTAAATAAATCAAAACTTGATTTTGTTTTTTTGGAGGTAGCTGAATTACGGGAGTTCAATTTGTCACAAAACCCTGGGCTCTTTATTTATACCTTCCCCCTCAAAAATTACCACCGCTATTTCCTCAGAGATTTTATCTGCTTCCCTGCCCAGCACACCAGAAGCTTCACAATGAGTTAATCCTTTACATTCAAATTGGACAAATACCAAAAACACGTGCACCAACTAAAATCATGCTATTACCAAGAGGCTGTGTTATCGGCTTCTATTGATCCCACTGCTACTACAAATTATTTCATCTATAATTGAGGGATTAACAACTAACAGCAAAAATAAATGTTAAACCTTATTGTGCTACCCAAATGACAAGTAAGTTTTCAAACCAATTCTTTGATTAATTTATGTATTAAAGTTACAGAAGCATGACAGTCACAGCAGCGCGAGTAAAGGAAAATTCGAAAACAAGAGCAAAAGTGTAAATCTATCAAGCAAGTGAATGCATTCATCAGCTGATACAACAATTCAGGCAAAAATCACAGCAAGATGCAGGATAAATTTTAACTATCAATGAACTCTTCACCAACTGATAACTTATTTTGTGCACTAATGCCAGAATTTAATATTTCACTGGTAAATTTGTCCCATGAAGCCTTCTCCAGTACTTTACCTGAAGTGGCTGTGCTTCATCTTCCCACACCTATAGTTAACCACAAGAAACATGTCCTTGAATGCAATGCAGTTATTATTTCAGTTTACAACCATCCCAAAGCACAAGACTGTCAGATGACTTCCTCTGCAAAGCTCCTGCTGCTAATCTGACCGATGGCAACAACTTTTCACAGTCTAGTATGGTACTCCCAATGGAAGGCTACAGTACCAACACGAAATGGCAGAGCACCTCCAGGGTTCTGATACCATAGGACATAAAGCTGTACAGTAAAGTCTTCAACTACAATATGCAGTTACATTCTATTCTTAGGCTACTGATAGCTGCCAAAGTTACTTCACATCGTGACCACTCAAAAACACAGCCTGCATTTTATTTCTTAAACACTGTCATGAGAATGTAGCATCTTCAACTAACTAACTTATTCACCAGTTCCTGAACACAGCTTTTGCTTATGATCAGATTTCACAATGAATATTTCCCTTTTCAGCAGTCTGAGTTTTGTTAGGGTAGGTTTCCAGTGTCACTGGGACTCTTTCACTAACTTCCCCTTGTGCCCATTTTTCACATGCAAGATTGTACAGCGTACTGCTAAGCTTCTCGATCATGATGAGATCAAAACAAAGGTTAACCATTTTCTCACCCAATGACCAGCAGGGATAGGCTGAATAGAATACAAGTGGAAACAGAGGCCAATTATAGTGGCTCAATTATTGCTCCAATACGATAAGATAGTTCTGCATAGACTGGGTATTGAACTTATGACACTCTGGTGTGCATGGCTCAATACCACACCAATCATATGTAAATACTGCATTACTTGGCTGTAAAACACTCAGGTTAACATAGGAGTTGGGGAAGGGGTAGAATATTAAAACAAATTCATCACGTGATCACAACATCCATACAATTCTGTGATCTTGATGAACAAGCAAACACTTTAGAGCCATTTTAATCTGTGAATTTTATGTGAATTTAAATTTCACATTGTCTAACTGTTAAACAACTGCAAAACATGTGCAGCCTATGCAAACAAGATAGGCACCAGACATTTCTTACAAGTGAAAAACTGGCCGAAGTCTCCGATTATTTAGTGCTATTTTTATAATTAATTACTCATTACATACTTGGAAAATCAAACTGCCTTAGTTTATTTATTGCATTACTCAATTATAAAATATTAAGACTTTAAGAGATTACACCAGGTTTTAAACTCCCCCATGTAAAGCATCTGTGATGAACATAATATACAACTGAAACAGTTAATGTCACATTATTGTGACTGCTGGTACTATTCTCTGTCAAAGAAATTAGTCATGCTCGAGGAGCTTTTTTTTTTGAGGGGGGACGGTGGAGGTATCGGTCAGTAACCTGGATAAACACAGACCTACACACATTTCTCGATGGGAAATAGTCCTCATTCTGTTAAAGCCACTGTGGATGCTATTTGTCAGCGAATGTGGCCTAGCCTCCTTTCTCCAGGGTATGTGGAAATATTCACTTGATGGCAATAATGCTCAACATAGCCCAATGTCATTTAAACAACAACTTGTATTTAGATAGCACCTTTAACATAATACAATGTCCCAAGGCACTTCACAGGGACATTATAAAACTAAATATGACACATAAGGGGATATTAAGACAGACGACCAAAAGCTTGGTCAAAGAGGTGTTGTAAAGGAAGAAAGCGAGGTTAAGAGGTTTAGGGAGGGAATTCCAAAGCTTAGGGCAGAGTGATTAAAATCGGGGATGTTCAAGAGGCCAGAATTCAAAGAGCAGAAATATCAGAGGGTTGTAGGGCTGGAGGCAATTACAGAGATAAAGGAGGGGCCAGACCATGGAGGGACCCAGGTGCAGGTCAGCGAGCTGAGGGGTGAATGGCATTTGGAGAGAGTTAGGACATAGATAGCAGAGTTATAGATGACCTCAAGTATACAGAAGGTAGAATGTGGGAGGCCCGCCAGGAGTGTGTTAGAATAGTCAGATCTGGAGGTAACGTTTTTAATTCAAACAATTTAATGCATTTTTCACACTTGTAGCTGGTATCCTCCAGCAACACAAAATCTAGCACTAATCTTTCATTTTTGTCCATCTAGATTTGACAGAACAATGAAAAAAAATTGTTTCAATTTCATACCTGGACAACCCTGACTTTTGCTATTTATGCTTTTTTTTAATAAATCCAAGAAAGTGCAAAACAAAAAAGGTAATTTGATCTTATGGTTATAACCTGAGGAAGGTGAATATTCCCAGAGGATAAACTTAAAAGATACAATTGGAATGTGTAAATCAAGAAAATCTCCCGAAGAACAAGTCTAGATTTGTAATCTTGACTAGTTACATTTTGATATTGAACACCCTTTTCAAAATTAGATTTTTGTAATGCAACTTACCTTACGGAATATAATTAAATATGCTTTTGCCAATATTGATTTAATTTTCACAAAAGGCAGACCAGAAATTTGGAAAAAAAAAAGCACAGTGGAAAATTTCCCTAACAGATTAGCCAAGTATTATTGGGATAAAAATCTATGAACTGCAGAGGTCATTAAAGATTCGATCCAGACCTTTGCCAACAGGAAGAAACATGGTAGTTTGAAGATATTGCCATAGATTCCATAGTACTTGGTAAATCTGCCAAGTGGCAAGCTTCAGAGTGGTAAGGATGATTTTGATTTCAGACTGGACTTTCTTCTTGTTTTGAATGACCTTGCCACCATACAAGCAGTGCTGTATTGCATCACAAATTCATTCAGTGCTACAGGCAATACCAATCATGGTTATAAGGATTCATTTTTAGAATTCAAAGCATCTTAACTTTTCATTACTTTTTTTTTTTAAGAAAGAGAATTAGGAACTGTGGAAGCTTGTTTTTAAAATTTAAGTGGTCAAAAACAACTTTTTTGCTTTCATACATGAAGTCTTTTCCCCCTTCTAAAAATCATGGTCATATCTATAAATTAACTTCTATTATGGCACATCCAGTCTAAAAGCATCCCCATCATATTATGTTACACTGCAGCATGTACTGGGTTGACCCTGATTGAGTTTCTGACCCCATATACTTGCCAAGACCACCTACTGCTACCTCCAGAACATCACTGGTTTATGTCCATGCCTTTTCTCATCTGCTGCTGAAACCCTCATCCATGCTTTGTCATCTCTAGACTCGACTACTCCAATGGTCTCCTGGACAGCACCATCCTGGATTTTAAAATTCCTCACTTTTTTTTTTTCAAATCTTTCCATGGCCTCACCTCTCCCTATTTCTGTAACATCCTCCAGCCCTACAACCCTCCAAGATCTCTGCACATCCAATTCTGGTCTCTTGCGCACTCCCAATTTTCATTGCTACAGCTGCCTAGACCCTTTGCTGTAAAATTTTACTTGACAACACTACCACGAAGTGCCGTGGGATGCTTTACTATATTAAAAGGCACTATATAAATGTTCCTCACCCTACCACATTAGCTCCCACAGCATACTGAAAACTGCATTTACAGCTTCAGAAATGCAAAGGGAAAATTAGGAAAAATCCGAAATTGTTCCTGTACACGAATTTTTGCTGGTTAATGCTTTGAAGTGTCTTGGGACATTTCAAGTGGTTGTTTTAACTCTGGATAATCATTCACCAAGGCAAAATGCCAATGAATGTAAAATGGATAAGTAAGATCATCTGATGGCTCAGGTGATAGTGCAAAACCTACAGTGGATCTGAGCCATATAGGTCAGCAAGGTTCCAGGTTTGAACCCAGTCTGTGCCTAACTAGCGTATTACAGCTCGGGTTGCCATGGGCATTTTGGTTTATCTCAATACCTGTGGGTTAACTGCAACGAATGAAGGGGGAAGGAAGAGAAAAAAAAAAAATCAGGAAATTTTGCTCCAGATTGCTATCCAGTAACTTGTTGGAAAGTCTGCGTTCGGCCGTTGGGCAAGAACAGTAATCAAGCTCGGCAGTAGTGCTCCCAACTCACTGAAAAGCTGCATGAGCTCATACGTGAAGGATGGCCAATTGGACAAGGTACCAGAGACTGCCATACTTCAGCACGAGTCACTAACTTAAGGCAACTGTCCGTCTTTATCAGCAATATTCACAGCACTTCAATAGTGTGCCTGCACACCTCTGCCAATTTCACCCTTCTTTGCTTTTCCATAAACTGAAAAATCCTCATTTCCTCTTTGGTTTTTCTCCTCTAAATAAACACACCCAACTTTCAACTGCTTTCCAACCCTCGATCATATTTTTTTTCTACTGCAACAAAACATGGCTCATATATTTCGTATCTCGTCAAAAAAAGCTGCCTGGTGAAGTTGAGATGGGAGGGGAGATAACAATTTAGTGGTTTGCTCACTTTTCCAAAAGGTACATTTTAGTAGAAATTCATCTCATTGCTGATTTTTTTTTCCCAATAAAATCACTGCATAATTCTTCTAAACAGGACATAAAAAAACCTACAATTACAATTTGCATAAATGGTTTCCTATTACCAGAAACAAAGTAAACGAAGCTTCTGCAGTATCTCTAACCAAGCACTTCATTAGTTAAACCAGTTTTGTGTACAGCACAGTTCTGTCACAAGTTAATAGCTAATCACATCACATGGTGCTTTCTGTGGCTCCTCCAGACATGCTTTTGTGGCTCATCCTGCAAGGTTGTTCAAACATTGGCTACAATAGCCTTTAACTGCTGTCATGTGAGTAGCTGTCATCTGACAGCTCTTAGCAACCTTGCTGATCTCAGCAGGATACACAATACAATATATGAAACTTGTTTATAAAAAAAAATCTACAGTGCTACAGCAAACATGAATCTGCTGAAATGGATTACTGACTCGAGAGTAATCCTTCTAAAATCAAACTGCATTTAAAAAACCCACAACGGTTCAGCAAGGAGCACAAAATAAAAATACATTGGTGTTCTCCAAGTATCAGATATTTATTGGGTCTCTGCATTTGGCAAATATTCTGACCACTTACACTGTACACAACTTGAATTTCACATTCCAGATCTTATGGGAAAGTTAGGATGAGCAGCATAGAGCATACAATAAAAAACAAAATTAAAAAACCCTGCAGACTTCTTGCATTAAGCTGCTACAATAATTAAGAGTAGCTTGGGATTTTTAGGAATAATGCAGTGCTTAATTACTCAAAACAAAAAAAAAAAACTTCAGTGCAAATGGTTAAAAAGTAGCTCCACCAATGAGCTGGGAGATTTATCCTGTGCCACTCCACCATACTTCCCACCAGTCAATAATGGAAAGACTCTTATTTAAGTAGCACCTTATCACATCCGGAAGCATTTCACACTATCAATTGCTTAGAAATGAAGGGACTTAATTCAACAAACTCTGGAGCCATTTCCATCCAACAAGATCTCACAAAAGCAATAAGATACATGGACAGCTAAACTTTGAGGAAAGAATGCTGGCTAACATCACTGAGACACAACCTCCAGTCCATTCCCTCCCCCGGGTCATGGCAGTCATTTTTTAAAATAAGCAATTACGACATACACAGCACTTTTCACACAGTAAAAAGTCGAAAGCAGCTTCACAGGAGCAGTGACAAAATTTGAACACAAACCACATAAAAAGAGATATTAGGAAAGTGACCAAGGGCTCGGTCAAAGAAGTCGGTTTTAAGGAGCAAATAAAAGGGAGAAGAGCTAGAGAGGTTTAGGGAGGAAATGCCAGAGCTTATGATCTAGATGGCTCAAGGCACGATCACCAATGGTGCGGCAACCGAAATCAGGGTTGCGCAAGAGACCAGAATCGAAGGAGTGCAGTGATCTTGGAGAATTGTAGGGCTGGAGGACATCATGGAGATACAGAGGAGCATGACCACAGGAGGATTTGAACATAAAGATGAGAACACAAAATCAAAGGCCGGAAATTTACTTTGGGCAGGAGGTCCCGCCCACCAGCCAAAAAGTCAGAGGCGAGTCTGCCTCTGCTGGGCTTGGGGAGCCACGCTGGGATTTTTCGCTCCCCAGGCCCTTAGTTGGCCTTGGCAGAACTTCCACCTCCTTGAGCAGGCTGGCAGCTCTTAGTCCCAGCAGTGCCACTGGGAGCAGTAGTAACTGCTGGGACTACACCCGGCCATCACAACTCACCCTTCACCTTAATAAAAGCAAAATACTGCGGATGCTGGAAATCTGAAATAAAAACAAGAAATGCTGGAATCACTCAGCAGGTCTGGCAGCATCTGTGGAAAGAGAAGCAGAGCTAACTTTTCAGGTCAGTGACCCTTCATCAGAACTGACAAATATTAGAAAAGTCACAGGTTATAAGCAAGTGAGGTGGGGGTGGGGCAAGAGATAACAAAGGAGGTCTAGATTGGACCAGGCCACATAGCTGACCAAAAGGTCACGGAGCAAAGGCAAACGATATGTTAATGGTGTGTTGAAAGACAAAGCATTAGTACAGATTAGGTGTAAAATACACTGAATATTGAACAGCAGCAAATGCAAACCTGAAAAAAAACAGTGGGTAAGCAAACTGAACAAAGATGAAATAAATACACAAAAAGAGTGTAAAAAAGAATGTTTAAAAAAAGGAAGAATAACTAAAAATGAAAGTAAAATGGGGGGCTGTCATGCTCTGCAATGTTCAGTCCAGCAGGCTGTAGTGTGCCTAATCGGTAAATGAGATGCTGTTCCTCGAGCTTGCGTTGATGTTCACTAGAACACTGCAGCAATCCCAGGACAGAGATGTGAGCATGAGAGCGGTGGGGGGGGGGGGGGGGGGGAAAAGTGTTGAAATGGCAAGCAACCGGAAGCTCAGGGTCCTGCTTGCGGACTGAGCGGAGATGTTCCGCAAAGCGGTCACCCAGTCTGCGCTTGGTCTCCCCAATGTAGAGGAGACCACACTGTGAGCAGCGAATACAGTATACTACACTGAAAGAAGTACAAGTAAATCGCTGCTTCACCTGAAAGGAGTGTTTGGGGCCTGGGATAGTGAGGAGAGAGGAGGTAAATGGGCAGGTATTACACCTCCTGCGATTGCAGGAGAAGGTGCCCTGGGACGGGGACGAGGAGGTGGGGGTAATGGAGGAGTGCACCAGGGTGTCGCGGAGGGAACGATCCCTTCGGAATGCTGACAGGGGAAGGGAGGGGAAGATGCGACTGGTAGTGGCATCATGCTGGAGGTGTGGGAAATGGCGGAGGATGATCCTTTGGATATGGAGGCTGGTGGGATGAAAAGTGAGGACAAGGGGAACCCTGTCACGGTTCTGGGAGGGAGGGGAAGGGGTGAGGGTAGAGGTGCAGGGAATGGGTCAGACACAGTTGAGGGCCCTGTCAACCACAGTGGGGGGAAATCCTCGGTTGAGGAAAAAGGTCATATCAGAAGCACCGTCATGGAAGGTAGCATCATCAGAGCAGATGCGTCGGAGATGGAGAAACTGGGAGAATGGAATGGAGTCCTTACAGGAGGTAGGGTGTGAAGAAGTGTAGTCGAGATAGCTGTGGGAGTCGGTGGGCTTATAATGGATATTAGTAAACAATCTATCCCCAGAGATGGAGACAGAGAAGTCAAGGAAGGGAAGGGAAGTGTCAGAGATGGACCATGTAAAAGGTGAGAGAAGGGTGGAAATTGGAAGCAAAGTTGTTCGGGGGGAATATTCAGTGTATTTACACCTAATCTGTACTAATGTTTTGTCTTTCAACACACCATTAACATATTGTTTGCCTTTGCTCCGTAACCTTTTGGTCAGCTATGTGGCCTGGTCCAATTAGACCTCCTTTGTTATCTCTTGCCCCACCCCCACCTCACTGGCTTATAACCCGTGACTTTTCTAATATTTGTCAGTTCCGATGAAGGGTCACTGACCCGAAACGTTAACTCTGCTGCTCTTTTCACAGATGCTGCCAGACCTGCTGAGTGATTCCAGCATTTCTTGTTTTTATTATCACCCTTCACCTTGTTTGCGAGGAGGATGCAGAGAGGCTTCAGGGTGATTTGGACAAGTTGAGTGAGTGGGCTAATGCCATGGCAGATGCAGTATAATGTGGGTAAATGAGGTTATCCACTTTGGCAGCAAAAACAGGAAGGCAGATTATCTGAACGGCTATAAACTGAGAGGGGGAAAATATGTAGCAAGACCTGGGTGTTCTCGTACACCAGTCGCTGAAGTTAAGCATGCAGGTGCAACAGGTGGTAAAAAAAAAAAAGGCAAATGGTACGTTGGCTTTCATAGTGAGAGGAGCAGGGATGTTTTGCTGCAATTATACAGGGCCTTGGTGAGGCCACACCTGGAATATTGTGTGCAGTTTTGGTCTCCTTATCTGAGGAATGATGTTCTTGCTATAGAGGGAGTGCAGCGAAGGTTTACCAGACTGATTCCTGGGATGGCGGGTCTGACGTATGAGGAGAGATTGAGTCGGTTGGGATTATATATAGGGCGGCACAGTGGCGCAGTGGTTAGCACTGCAGCCTCACAGCTCCAGGGACCCGGGTTCGATTCCGGGTACTGCCTGTGTGGAGTTTGCAAGTTCTCCCTGTGTCTGCGTGGGTTTTCTCCGGGTGCTCCGGTTTCCTCCCACAAGCCAAAAGACTTGCAGGTTGATAGGTAAATTGGCCATTATAAATTGTCACTAGTATAGGTAGGTGGTAGGGAAATATAGGGCTGGGACTGTGAAGGGATGTTTGGTAGGAATATGGGATTAGTGTAGGATTAGTATAAATGGGTGGTTGATGTTCGGCACAGACTCGGTGGGCCGAAGGGCCTGTTTCAGTGCTGTATCTCTAATCTAATCATATTCGCTGGAGTTCAGAAGAGTGAGGGGGGGGAAATCGCATAGAAACCTATAAAATTCGAACAAGACTTGACAGGGTAGATGCAGGAAGGATGTTCCCGATGGTGGGGAAGACCAGAACCAGGGGTCATAGTCGAAGGATACAGGGTAAATCTTTCAGGACTGAGATGAGGAGAAATTTCTTCACCCAGAGTGGTGAGCCTATGGAATTCGCTACCACAGAAAGCAGTTGAGGAAAAAACATTGTATGTTTTCAAGAAAGAATTAGATATAGCTCTTGGGGCAAAAGGAATCAAAGGATATGGGGTGAAAGCGGGAACAGGTTACTGAGTTGGATGATCAGCCATGATCATAATGAATGGCGATGCAGGCTCAAAGGGCTGAATGGCCTCCTCCTTCTCCTATTTTCTACATTTCTAAAACTAAGGTAAGTTTCTGGGGCCTCGCCAGGTGACAATCAGCATTGGTTTAGTTTTAGTTTAGAGATACAGCACTGAAACAGGCCCTTCGGCCCACCGAGTCTGTGCCGACCATCAACCACCCATTTATACTAATCCTACACTAATCCCATATTCCTATCACATCCCCACCTGTCCCTATATATTTCCCTACCACCTACCTATACTAGGGGCAATTTATAATGGCCAATTAACCTATCAACCTGCAAGTCTTTGGCATGTGGGAGGAAACCGGAGCACCCGGAGGAAACCCACGCAGACACAGGGAGAACTTGCAAACTCCGCACAGGCAGTACCCAGAATCGAACCCGGGTCTCTGGAGCTGTGAGGCTGCGGTGCTAACCACTGCGCCGCCCACTGGTTGGGGTGGGGGTGCAGGAGTGTTGTGCAGTGGGAGCGGTTGGGGCCGCCCTTTGTGGGGCACAGGATGCCCATCCAGGAGGTTCTCAACCCCCAGACTGCAAGGAGGCCGCCAGCTTTTACCTGGTGGTGTTCTTGGGGTCTCGGCCATCCGCCAAGAGTAAAATACCTGCGGCAGTGGGAGAAGGTCCTTAAGTGGCAGTTAATTGGCCACTTAAAGGCCATGATTGACCTGGGGCGGGCAGGCCTATTCTCGCCGCACGTAAAATTGCAGCGGGGTCAGGGACAGCACCCCCGCCCCCTCTGCCACCGGCCCACTTGTTGGGGAGCCGTAAAATTCTGGCCAAAGCGCCAGGATCTGTGCTCCAAACAGAGTTGATCCACACTCAAAACAACTCACATTGGCAATTGATTATTGGTGGTTTGTGGGTGCTCATTCGCATTCCACTGTTCAGTTTATTAGACCCCAATGCCACAGAATTTTCCAGTATTAAATGGGCAACTACAGTCTTCCATACAATAAGCCTGTGATCTGAATTATATGGTTAAAAAAAAACTTGCATTATGCCTTTAATGTGGTAAAATGCAAAAGGTCCCAAGGCTCTACATAGAAGCATTGACAAAATTTGGCATGCAAGCAGATATTCGGGCAGATGACCAAAAGTTTGGCCAGAGTTAGATGCTATGGAGCGTCATAAAGGAGAAGAGGCAGAATGTTTTTTTTTGGGGGGGGGGGGGGGGGGGCAGGGGTGGAAATATACCAGAACTTAGGGCCTACACCGCTGAAGACATGGCCACGAATGGTAACAACATCCCGGCAACAGTACTGAAGACTCGTGCTCCGGATCTAGCCGTGCCCCTAGCCAAGCTGTTCCAGTACAGCCATGATGCTGGCATCTACCTGGCAATGTGGAAAATTCTGCAGGTACGCCCTATCCACAAAAAGCAGGACAAATCGAACCTGGTCAATTACTGTCGAAGCAAAGTGATGGAAGGCGGGTCGTAGACAGTGTTATCAAGTGGCATTTGCTCAGCAATAACCTGCTCAGTGACGCTCAGTTTGGGTTCCGCCAGGGCCACTCAGCTCCTGAACGCATTACAGCCTTGGTCCAAATATGGACAAAAGAGCTGAACTCCAGAGCTGAGGTGAGAGCAACTGCCCTCGACATCAAGGCAGCATTTGACCAAACATGGCATCAAGGAGCACTAGCAAAACAGGAGTCAGGGGCAAAACTCTTCACTGGTTGGAGTCACACCTAGCACAAAGGAAGATAGTTGTGGCTGTTGGAGGTCAATCATCTCAGTCCCAGGACATCACTGCAGGAGTGCTTCCGGATAGTTCCCTGGGCCCACCCATCTTCAGCTGCTTCAATGACCTTCCCTCCATCATAAGGTCATAAGTGGGAATGCTCAATGATAGAGAGCAAGTGCGAAAGAGAGATTGAGATTAAAAGCAGCACAGGAACTCGAGGTGCGACATCGCAGGGAAGTCATAAGTTGATTGGTTGGCGAGTATTGTTGTTTTGAGGGAAGTGGTCAGACAGCTTTATCTTTGAAAACTCAGGTAATTCCTCAGTAATTGTAACGTATTATTATAAATGTTTACAAGCAGTAATAGCGCTTATTGGGAGTAGGAGGGTTTATTAATTAAGTAAAATATAAATTAATCACATCATAAAAATGGCAGGCCAGGTGATGTGTTGCGACCGCATGATGTGGGAGCTCCTGGATGCCACTGTGATCTAGGGCAAATGCATCTGTTGTAAGTGTCTCCGGTTGCAGGAACTATGCTTCAGAGTCAGTGAGCTGGAGGCCGAGCTGCAGACACTGCGATACATTAGGGATAGAGAAAGTTACCTGGACACTTTGTACCAGGAGGCAGTCACATCCCTTAGGATCTGGTCTTCTGATTTGGTTCACGGTCAGGGACAGGAGGATGTGACTGAGAGTGAGGCAGGTATGGGGACCCAGAACGTACAAGTGGAGGAGCCTCAGCCGTTGCAATTATTTAACAGGTTTGAGCTTCTTGCAACCTGTATGGATGAAAGCAGGGGCTGCAAAGTGGATGAGCGATCTGACCATGGCACCATGGTACAGGAAGCTATTCAAATGGGGGTGTAAATAGGAATTTAGTGGTAATAGGGGATAGTATAGTCGAGGGACAGACACAGTTCTCTGCAGCTGAGAGCAAGAACCTAGAAGGCTTTGTTACCTGCCCAGTGCCAAGGTTCGGGAAATCTGCTCTGGGCTGCAGAGGAACTTGCAGTGGGAGGGGAAGGAACCAGTGGTCGTGGTCTATGTAGATACCAACGACATAGGTAGAACTAGGAAAGCAGTTCTGCTGGGGGAGTAGGAGCAGCTAGGGTCTAAATTAAAAAGCAGAACCTCAAAAGTAATATTCTCTGGATTATTACCTGAGCCATGAGAAAATTGGCATAGGGTAAACAAGATGAGTGAGTTAAATGTGTGGCTCAAAGATTGGTGTGGGAGAAATAGGTTCGATTCATGGCACCAGTACTGGGTGAAGTGGGACTTGTACCTTTGGGACAGTCTTCATCTGAACCATGCTGGGACCAGTGTTCTGGCAGGTTGTTTAACTGGGGTGGTAGAGAGGGTTTTAAACTAGGGCGAGGGATCAGGATTGAGAAGCTGTGGTAAATTAAGTAGAGAAGGAAAGCCAAGCGAGCAAGGTAGCAATAAGTGAAATGACGACCAGAGTGCAGTTGAAAGGGACAGAGCGTAGAAACCAGCAGATAAGACTAGAGGTTACAAAAATAGTAAAAAAAGACAGAACTAAAGGCTCTGTATCTGAATGTGCCTAGCACTCATAAAAAAGCAGATGAATTGATGGAGCAAATAGCAATAAATAAGCATGACCTGATAGCCATTATAGAGACATGGCTGCAAGATCACAGACAGGGACCTGAATATTCAAGGGTACATGACATTTAAGAAGGACATGAAACTAGGAAAATGCGGAGGCCTAGCTCTATTAATTACATACGACTTTGGCACAATATAGACAGATAACCTTAGTTCTGGAATTCAAGATGTAGAATCAGTTTTGGTAGAAATGAGAAATAATAAAAAAAAGAGATATTAGGAAAGTGACCAAGGGCTCGGTCAAAGAAGTCGGTTTTAAGGAGCAAATAAAAGGGAGAAGAGCTAGAGAGGTTTAGGGAGGAAATGCCAGAGCTTATCTGTGGAAAGAGAAGCAGAGTTAACGTTTCGGGTCAGTGACCCTTCATCGGAACTGACAAATATTAGAAAAGTCACAGGTTATAAGCAAGTGAGGTGGGGGTGGGGCAAGAGATAACAAAGGAGGTCTAGATTGGACCAGGCCACATAGCTGACCAAAAGGTCACGGAGCAAAGGCAAACGATATGTTAATGGTGTGTTGAAAGACAAAGCATTAGTACAGATTAGGTGTAAAATACACTGAATATTGAACAGCAGCAAATGCAAACCTGAAAAAAAAACAGTGGGTAAGCAAACTGAACAAAGATGAAATAAATGCACAAAAAGAGTGTAAAAAAGAATGATTAAAAAAAAAGAAAAAATAACTAAAAATGAAAGTAAAATGGGGGGCTGTCATGCTCTGCAATGTTCAGTCCAGCAGGCTGTAGTGTGCCTAATCGGTAGATGAGATGCTGTTCCTCGAGCTTGCGTTGATGTTCACTAGAACACTGCAGCAATCCCAGGACAGAGATGTGAGCATGAGAGCAGGGGGGAGTGTTGAAATGGCAAGCAACCGGAAGCTCAGGGTCCTGCTTGCAGACTGAGCGGAGATGTTCCGCAAAGCAATCACCCAGTCTGCGCTTGGTCTCCCCAATGTAGAGCAGACCACATTATGAGCAGCGAATACAGTATACTACATTGAAAGAACAACAAGTGAGAGACAGAAGAAGAGAGTGCATGTCCACAGGTCCTTGAAGGTGGCAGGATAGGTAGATAAAGTGAAGGCGGCATATGGAATGCTTTCCTTTATTGGCTGAGGTATAGAATACAAAAGCAGGAATGTAATGCTGGAACTGTATAAAATATTGGTTAGGCTCCAGCTGGAGTATTGCGTACAGTTCTGGTCACATTACAGAAAGGATACAATTGCTCTAGATAGAGTACAGAGGAAATTCACAAGAATGCAAGAATGTTGCCAGTGCTTGAAAGTTGCAGCTATGAGGAAAGATTCGATTGGCTAGGGTTGTTTTCCTTAGAACAGAGGAGTGACTTAATTGAGGTGTACAAAATTATGAGGGGCCTTGATAGAGTAGACAGGAAGGACCAGTTTCCCCTAGCGGAAAAGGTCAATTACCAGGGGGCATAGATTAAGTTGACTGGCAGAAGTATTAGAGGGGACAGGGGGAAAAACCTTTTCAGCCAGAGGGTAGTGGGTGTCTGGAATTCACTGCCCAGATTGGTGGTGAAGGCAGAAACCCTCAATTCATTTAAAAGGTGCCTGGACATGCACTTGAAGTGCTGCAACCTGCAAGACTACAGATCAGGTGCTGGAAGGTGGGATTAGACTGGGCGGCTAATTTTTTCAGACAGCGCAGACACGATGGGCTGAATGGCCTCCTTCTGTGCCGTGATTTTCTATGGTTCTTTTCAAATTTGACAAATTATTTTGCTTACTCTTTCATGCTTTCCCCACCTCAAGACTGATCAATACAGTACCTCAAATAAACATTCTATTAACAGCCTGTGACTCAAAGCACTTTGGATCCTTTCACAATAAAATTGCTTTTAATAATTAATAGCTGTGAATATATATGAAATGCATCTACAGATTATTCCAGAAGGCAAAATGCAAACATTGGGGCAGATTCTGCTGTAGCAGGGCATCTAATAGCATCTGTTAATCAGATTTTCCCTACACTTAACAGCTCAAAACCTGTCCACAAAGTTGCTGAAACTGTGACCTGATAAATGCAGAGTGAGGAAAACAGGGCATCGCAGTCCTGCGTGACTGGAGCAAGCAACAGAATTAAGGATTAGTGAAAAAAAAGCGAAAGCACCAAGAAATGAGAGTGAATTACAGTGTGTGAATTCGATGTCAAATTAGATATGGAAAGAGAAATAGGGAGGGAAAGATTACAAAGAGAAGAAAAAGTAAGATTTCTTTTTAAAAACATTTTTAAATCTGCCCAAAAAATTAAAAACCTGAAGACTCCACATCTGTCTTTGGTCCCTGCCACAAATTCCATTCTCTAGCCACCGACTCCATCCTTCCCCTGGCAACTGAGAGAGGCTGGTTCACAGCCTCGGTGTCATATTTGACCCGGAAATAAGCTTCTGACCACATATCTGCACCATCACTAAAACCGCCTACTTCCACCTCTGTAACGACGCCCGACTCTGCCCCGCTTCAGTTGATCTGCTGCTGAAACTCTCATCCCTGCCTTCATTACCTCTAGGCTGGACTATTTCAATGCATTTCTGGCTGCCTTGCCAAGTTCCAACGTTCACAAACTTGGTCATCCAAAACTCTGCTGCTCGCGTCCTAATTCGCACCAAGTCCCATTCATACATCATCCCTGTGCTTGCTGACCTGCACTGGCTCCCGGTTAAGCTACATCTCAATGGCAACAGCTCTGCAGGTGATTTCATGTCAACCTTGAGGGGTGAAATCTTATTGAAACTTATTTCCTTATCAATCTTTATTCCTTTCCTTGTTTTTAACAAGAGGTGAAACTGAGCCTTTTAACTTCTGCATGACCATGTTTGTGTTTACATTGGATTAACAGACTTGTATAAGTGCGTACAGCCAGTAACATTTCACTGCTGTGATTTTGCAGAGTACCATAAAAGAATTTATTCGAAATGGTATTGCAACAAATTTTGTTGCCAAAATAATGGAGAGGGTAATGGCACTTTCTGCTTATTTATGTGTAAATGATGCAGCAACCTCAGGTGAGGAGCAGGTGAACATGATATGCGAATATTCCAAAGTTTATGCCTCTTGTTTCACATTCCACCATTAGCTTTGCGGAAATGGCATTTGGCTGCCTGCCTCAATTGATATGCATTGAATGTCACGAAGTTGCTGAATTTGCATAGCAACTACAAACTGAACGTGGCACAGATAGTTGTTATACCTACAAGCATAGGTAACTTTGTATCAACCTGATGATTGTTGATGATTGCCAATCAATCTCTCTGGCATTGAAAAACAAGAACTTGAATTTATATCATAATAAAACATCTCTCCCAAGGTGCTTCACAGAAGCATTAGAAAACAAAAATGGACACTGAGCTACATATGGAGATACTGGGGCAGATGATCAAAAGGTTGGTCAGGGGTAGGCTTTGAGCATCTTCGAGGAGGAAAGAGAGATAGTTAAAAGCAAAATACTGCGGATGCTGGAAATCTGAAATAAAAATAAATGCTGGAAATACTCAGCAGGTCTGGCAGCATCTGTGGAGAGAGAAGCAGTGTTAACGTTTCAGGTCAGTGACCCTTCTTCAGAACTGGCAAATATTAGAAATGTAAAAGGTTATAAGCAAGTAAAGTGGGGATGGGGCAAGAGATAACAAAGGAGAAGGTGTAGATAGGACAAGGTCACAGAAAATAACTGACCAGAAGGTCATGGAGCAAAGATACGTTAATGGTGTGCTGAAAGACAAAGCATTAGTACAGAAAGGGCGTTAACGGACTGAAAATTGAACAGCCACAAGTACAAACATGAAAAAAAAGTGGGTAAGCAAACTGAACAAACTAAGATGAAATAAAACAAAAAATATATATAAAAATGAAAAAAAAAGTAAAATGGGGGAGAGATAGTTAATGGGGAGAATTTAGGGAATCTCAGAGCTTAGGGCCTTGGTAGCTGGAGGCACATCCACCAATGGTGGTGTGATTAAAAAAAAATCAAGGATGCTGAAGAGGCCAGAATTACAGGAACGTAGATATCTGATGCTTGTGGGGCCGGAGAGATCAGAGATAGGGAGGAAAAAGGCCATGGAGGTACTTGAAAACAAAATACATCCTCCAAGCGACCAGGGGAAGTGAGACAACAACTCACTGAAGCATAGGTAAGAGGACAGCAACACTTCAACAAGCATGCTAAATACCAACTTGAGCTGTTCAAAGGACAAACTGTATATAGACAGGATCCAATCATGAAAACCTGGAGCCCAGCAAAAGTTGTTCGTGAAGCTGAGATTCCAAGGTCATACATTATTGAGACTGAAACCGATAACCAAATGAGAAGGAACAGAATCCATATTCGACCAACAGCTGAACTGGAAAAACAGAAAAGACCATCAACACCACCAGAAAGATCACAATCCAGCTAGACAACATTGTTATGACCAGGTGAGGAAGGGGTCTCAGGCTCCCCTTTCATCCCTTCTCTGGTTTGACCGCAACAGGGTTTATTCTTTTAACAGTGATTTTAGCTCACCAACTCAATGAGCACGTGCTCCTGTTACTCTAATTACAACTGCAAATGAACCAGACAGGTTTTCTTGGGTTTAAAAGAAAGAAGAAAGATGCAAGTTTATTCACCTCATCACTCTAAACCGGTTAAAATTACTAAAATACGCGACACATCCACGCTCATATTCACACAAAAGGCACGCACGCACACAAATAGATACGGAGGGGAAAAGTAGAGTTGGGAGGTTGAAGTAAAGGCTGTAATAAATGAAATTCAAATACAGAATTTCAATGTCCTTTGTTGAAGTTAAAGTCTTGAAGTTCTTGTTGGGGCCATGTGTAAAATTCAGGCTTGCTTCTCTGGTTCCGGAAGGCCAGAGAGGTTTTATCCGTCCTCTTGGTTATTGCCTATGCGGGTCTATAGATTTGAGGTTTAGCTGTAGCCGGGCCTCCCCTGGGACTTTGCTAGAGAGGGAGACAGAGAGAGAGGTGCATTCTTCTTAGAGTTCAGTTACAGTCTTGTCCCTTTCTTTGAGGCACAATTCACAAATTCAGTGTTACACCAGCAGGTATGTCATATGACCATAGGTTTAAGGTGAGAGGGGCAAAGTTTAGAGGGGATGTGCGAGGCAAGTTCTTTACACAGAGGGTGGTGAGTGCCTGGAACTTGTTGCCGGGAGAGGTGGTGGAAGCAGGTACCATAGAGATGTTTAAGAGGCATCTTGACAAATACATGAATAGGATGGGAATAGAGGGATACGGACCCCGGAAGTGCAGAAGGTTTTAGTTTAGACAGGCATCAAGATCGGTGCAGGCTTGGAGGGCCAAATGGCCTGTTCCTGTGCTGTACTGTTCTTTGTTCTTTGACCACCTCTGTTTGAAAGCAGAAGTTTCTGGAAGGTTGTTTGAAATTCCAAGTTCTTCAGACATATTTGGTGGGGGCTCTTTCAAA